>NC_092240.1:50794994-50887494 GCF_036320965.1 Panulirus ornatus | reverse complement strand
CATACACAACACATACCCACACACACACCACACACACACAACACACACACATCACACATATCACACAAATCACACCACCATCACACACACACAACCACACACACACACACACACACAACACATGCACACACACACACACACACACACACACACACACACACACACACACACAACACACACACACACAACACACACACGCACACCACCATACACACACACACACACACACACACACACACACACACACACCACACACACACACACACACACACATATAAAAAAAAATAAAATACAGACATTGGTAAGTAAGGTC
The DNA here is from genome assembly GCF_036320965.1 of Panulirus ornatus. NCBI lineage: Eukaryota > Metazoa > Arthropoda > Malacostraca > Decapoda > Palinuridae > Panulirus > Panulirus ornatus. The sequence continues at coordinate 50,887,181 of NC_092240.1, read as the reverse complement.
TTTTAAAGCCTTTACCCACGAGGCACATCCGCTCTTATCATCTCACTAGGGAGATAATGATGCTAGGCATGCTGACCTCCAAAACCTCCTTATCCTACAAAACATCCTCTCAAAGACTCCAAACGCCTCTTACGCACCTCCAAAAGAATTTCATTTTCTTTTCATTTAACTACAAACGCATTTCATCTATTACTACTAACACCCCCCCCCACCCCGCACACACACACACACACACACACACACACAACACACCAACCGCACACACACACATCACACACCACAACACACACACACACACACAACAATCACACAAACACACACACCCCCCCCACACACCACCAACTCACACACACCAAACCATACCACACACAAACCCACAACACAACACACACACACACACACACCACACACACACACACACACACCACAACACAACACACACACCATACAAAAACACACACACACATACACACACACACTACAACACAACACACACACCATACAAACACACACACACACACACACACACACCACACACACACACACACACACACAATACCACTATCGTGTGAGCCATGACAGTGGTATCTGAAGTGTGTGAGAATGAGGGGCCTGCGCGTTACAAGTGCTGTACAAGCGTTGTTCTACTACACCAGCATCATTAGGATGAGACATGGACTCGCTCGTCTGGCGTGTCATTCTGTCGACTGGCTAATCACTTGTGACACTTATGGATCGGATGAACGATCGTTATCATACACTGTAATCCAGACACAGCGAGTGATTATATGATTATCGTAATGGGCAGAGAGAGAGAGAGAGAGAGAGAGAGAGAGAGAGAGAGAGAGAGAGAGAGAGAGAGAGAGAGAGAGAGAGAGAGAGAGAGAGAGAGAATGTTGGGGTGAAGAGAGTGGTGAGAGTAAGTGAGCTTGGAAAGGAGACTTGTGTCAGGAAGTACCAGGAGAGATTGAGTGCAGAATGGAAAAAAGGTGAGAACAAATGACGTAAGGGGAGTGAGGGAGGAATGAGATGTATTTCGGGAAACAGTGATGGCTTGTCCAAAAGATGTCTGTGGAATGAGAAAGGTGGGAGGTGGGCAGATGAGAGAGGGTAGTGAGTGTAGGATGCAGAAGTAAGATTGTTAGTGAAAGAGAAGAGAGAGGCATTTGGACGATTTTGCAGGAAAATAGTGCAAATGACTGGGAGATGTATAAAAGAAAGACGTAGGGGGTCAAGAGAACGGTACAAGAGGTGAAAAAGAGGGCAAATGAGAGTTAGGGTGAGAGTGTATCGTTAGATTTTAGGGAGAATAAAAGGATGTTTTGGAAGGAGGTAAATAAAGTGCGTAAGACAAGAGAACAAATGGGAACATCGGTGAAGCGGGCAAATGGGGAGGTAATAACAAGCAATGGTGAAGTGAGAGGGAGATGGAGTGAGTATTTTGAAGGTTTGTTGAATGTGATTGATGATAGAGTGGCCGATATAGGGTGTTTTGGTCGAGGTGGTGTGCGAAGTGAGAGGGTCATGGAGAATGGCTTGGTAAACAGAGAAGAGGTAGCGAAAGCTTTGCGGAAGATGAAAGCCGGCAAGGCGGCGGGTTTGGATGGTATTGCATTGAAATCTATTAAAAAAAGTGGCTGAATGTGTTGTTGACTGGTGGTGAGAATATTCAGTGTATGTATGGTTCATGGTGAAGTGTCTGAGGATTGGCAGAATGCATGCATAGTGCCATTGTACAAAGGCAAAGGGGATAAAGGTGAGTTCAAATTACAGAGTTAGTTGTTGAACATCTGGGAAATTAATGGGAGGGTATTGACTGAGAGGGTGAAGGCATGTATAGAGCATCAGATTGGGAGAGAGCAGTGTGTTTTCAGAAGTAGTAGAGGATGTGTGGATCAGGTGTTTGCTTTGAAGAATGTATGTGAGAAATACTTAAAAAAGCAAATGGATTTGTATGTAGCATTTATGGATCTGGAGAAGGCATATGATAGAGTTGATAGAGATGCTCTGTGGAAGGTATTAAGAATATATGGTGTGGGAGGCAAGTTGCTAGAAGCAGTGAAAAGTTTCTATCGAGGATGTAAGGCATGTGTACGAGTAGGAAGAGAGGAAAGTAATTTGTTCCCAGTGAATGTCGGTTTGCGGCAGGGGTGAGTGATGTCTCCATGGTTCTTTAATTTGTTTATGGATGGAGTTGCTTGGGAAGTGAATGCAAGAGTTTTGACGAGAGGGGCAAGCATGCAGTCTGTTGTGGATGTGAGGGCTTGGGAAAGGGGTCATTTGTTGTTCACTGATGATACAGCGCTGGTGGCTGATTCAGGGGAGAAACTGCAGAAGCTGGAGACTGGGTTTGGTAAAGTGTGTGAAAGAAGAAAGCTGAGAGTAAATGTGAATAAGAGCAAGGTCATTAGGTTCAGTAGGGTTGAGGGACAAGTCAACTGGGAGGTAAGTTTGAATGGAGAAAAACTGGAGGAAGTGAAGTGTTTTAGATATCTGGGAGTGGATTTAGCAGCGGATGAAACCATGGAATCGCGAGTGAGTCACAAGGTAGGGGAGGGGGCGAAGGTTCTGGCAGCATTGAAAAATGTGTGGAAGTCGAGAACGTTATCTCGGAGAGCAAAAATGGGTATGCTTGAAGGAACAGTGGTTCCAACAATGTTATATGGTTGCGAGGCGTGGGCTATAGATAGGGTTGTGCGGAGGAGGGTGGATGTGCTGGAAATGAGATGTTTGAGGACAATATACGATGTGGTATACCGGGGTCGACGTGCTGTCATTGGATTGAACCATGGAAAGTTTTATGAGGCCTGGATGTGGAAAGTGAGCTGTGGTTTCGGTGCATTACACATGACAGCTAGAGACTGAGTGTGAACCAATGTGGCTTTTGTTTTCTTTTCCTACTGCTACCTCACATGCACTCGGGGGAGGGGGGTGCCATTTCATGTGTGGCGGGGTGGTGACACGAATGGATAAAGGCAAGTATGAATACGTACATGTGTATATATGTATATGTATATGTATGGACATGTATGTATACACTGAAATGTATAGGTATGTATATGTGTGTGTGTGGGCGTTTACGTCTATACATGTGTATGTGGGAGGGATGGGCCATTCTTTCGTCTGTTAACATGCGCTACCTCGCTAACGCGGGAGACATTGACTAAGTATAATGATAATATATATATATATATATATATATATATATATATATATATTATATATATATATATATATATATATATTGTGTGTGTGTGGTTTTGACTGTGTGTGACTGTGTGTGTGTACTGTGTGTGTGACTGTGTGTGTGTGTGTGTGTGTGTGTGTGTGTGTGTGTGCGGCCTTTGTTTCCGATGCTATGATTCATCCTAGCACGTGTGGTCAATCCATGCCTCACCCACACCCAGAACAAGTCAAAGATTAAATATAATCTTATAAAACCGTCACTTACCAGTGAGTAAAGTAGTATCAAATTACAGGAATGAGTCAGGTGCCGTACTATGTAAATTCATCAGATTATAGGAATGATAGAGGAGTCACGGTGTTTAAATTCTTTTATACTTTGTACCAAGATTGCTAGCGAATGGATCAGTAAGTTCACAAAACTCACAAGGGCCTGGCATCACCCGTAGTAGGTTCGCCATAGGATACGCTTTATGTAATATTCGTGGTCTTCAAGTAAGGCCATGAAGGGAGAAAGCATCAATTTAAACAACGAAAAAGCATCGAGTGCGGGGGAAAAAGCGAATGTGAGTGAATTACTGGAGTAATTAATCAAAAAAAGGAGTTCTAAACCCCTTTGGCTGAGCATTAAATGGAATCCTCCATTACGTGGGAGGGAGGCGAGGCTCAGTGTTTGGGTCGCTTGGTACCAGATCAACAGAGGTGAGGACAGTCAGTCAGCCTCGCCCGGTAAGCCATACCTCGCTCTTCACAACAGGATGTTTCTTGTGTGTCATGAGCGTCCACTGTAAGCGGGGGTAAAGAGCCACTAGTGTAAGTACACAAGAGACAATGACAACTTGCCATTCCAACAGGGCAACAGTAAGAGCGCCGAGCAACAGTAGAGGGGGGAGGCGCGGGGCGGCGCCCCAGCAACAGGAGAGGCCTAGCGCCACTACGGGGGGCTCGCTCGAGAAATACCAAGGACGTGGTGAGCAGGGTGCACGTCCAGGCCGACCTGACCTGGGGAACGTGGGCTGTCGCGAGCACGGACTGCCGCACGCCCGGACTCCCGTGCACATACAGACCGACATGACCGGAAGGACATGATCCCTCGCTTGGGCTAGTAGGACTCCCACACGCCCGGGCCTGCCATGCACGCTCCCGGCTCCTGTACAGCTATGATCATGCTCCCGTAAAAAGTGAACTCCAAACACCAGAGACCAAGCAGAGCCGCTAATTATTATTCATGCAGGGAATTACAGTGTATACCTTACTTTGAGCTGAAATTCAGTTTCAGCGCATCTCCTATTACTACGCCTCTGCACATCAGTTCCATACTGAAATCGCCAACTCACTTGTGTTTGTTCAAAGGGCATATTTCCATTATTTTTTTTTTCTTCTCTTACACTCGTGGATTAGAAAGTTTTACTTATTTATAGCAGGTGTTAGGGTGCATGCCACATTAACGTCTACACTTGTTATTAGATTTAGATACTACCCTATGGTAATCTTCAATGATCACCACTACTATCAATTAAAGGCTAGTTTTACTCCTTTTTTTCAGTATCCTCACCTATAACGAAATCAGGTGACTGGGGGTCACCCCTTCTCCGACCTGACCTCAGTGTCTAACAGTTAATGGCAACTTTCCACTCTATATAAGCACGGAAAATGGAAATCGTGTCAGGATCTGGTCAAGTCAACCCATAAAGGCCATTATACACTATAAATGAGCACTATATAACCTCTAGGTAGATGAAGGGAAACACTACTACGACTACTACCATTGAACACAATGGTACGACCATTAGGCACGAACAGACCTCCCTTTTAAATGTGATGACCTGAAACCTAAGTCTTTTAAAAGTATTACAGTCGTGCCCAAGGACCGAACCATCGTTAACTGATGGGTCGTAATCACCGTACCCAAGGAATCGAACCATCGTTAACTGATGGGTCGTTATCACCGTACCCAAGGAATCGAACCATCATTCTCGAAGGGCCTTCTTACCATCGTAGCCACGGAATGAATAAGGTCATATGATCCTCTCTTTTATACTCATACGTTGTTACGTTCCTGTATCCTCACCGCTTTTCTTCAGAACTTAGGATTGCGATAGACTGTATTTCCCCCCCATCTTATGAACTCAGGATTGCGATAGACTGTAATTCCCCCCCCCCCCCACCCCACAAGGGCACGTGTCGGAATGTCCTAACTCCAATTATGGTTTTTAAGACACAAGCGTTTTAGTGTAGGTCTAGGGGGCTACATGGACCAAAATGTCGGTAAAATAAATGAAATACATATATACCTAAATAAATATATAACTACCCTTATGGAGATGTAGCTGCATTAATTATGAATATATAAAGGCACACAAGCGTTTTAGTGTAGGTCTGGGGGCTACACTGGACCCAAAATGTCGGTAAAATAAATGAAATACATATATACCTTAATAAATATATAACTACCCTTATGGGGATGGAGCTGCATTAAATTATGATATATAAAGGCACCAAAGTTGCTAGGCTATCCCTATGGAGGACCTCAAAATAATATATTTCGTAATAACGCACCGTCATGGATGTCTTTGAAAGGTAGCCATATTGAGGACAAAGATCTTTTGATTTCATTAATCATTTTGATGCTGGGGGGTCAGTAAAGGGCAAATATTCAATCCCATCTATTCTGAATCATATATATAACTGTAGACACATTTCTTGGCACAATGAACCTTCGTGTAATGTGATATAACGAGACAAAAGATATACGTTACCAACTGGAGAATGTGATGGAGGGAGCGAGCGAGCCACACAGTTGTTTAACTTCAGTTTTGGAAATGAAAAAGAATTTGTGTGTTCCTTAACTTTAGCGACTGTTATTATGAAATAAACTTTAAAATACATATTCTCAATAATCTTGTACATTTCAAAACCTCTATTGAGACTCCTGTTTTTAATCAAAATGTTTAATCCTTAGCATCCTGGATTTTGAACCCGGATTTTGAAAAAGGTGTTAAGGAGCCACAAATTTTTTCCTACTGGATCATAAAGCCCTTGCATCAATCCCCTTAACAGCTTACCCTGCCATTTCATGAGAGTTCTGTAAAGACCAAACTACCAATTACACAACCACTTCAACCTTACCTTTGTATGATGTCTGCCAGTTAAGTGAACCCTTCGACCACTGATGGGAGTCGGGTGTTGCTGGCTGCTCCACTCACACTCTCTCTCCCTCTCCCACAGGCGTAAACCCACTAGATAAAAGGAACTCAGCACCTCTAGAATACCGAGTCTATCTAGGCATCTTTCCCTTTTTTTTATGTTATGGAAGGCACTGGAGAGGAGAGGACTTAACTGCAAATCGACGCCAGGGTCGAAGGTTCACTGCTTCACACTCCACACAAGATATGGCTGCACCAACCTGTCATCCGGTAAGCTTCAGTTGCCTAGTCCATTTTTCTAATTAATTAATTACTCATGTGTACCCCCCAATTATTTCCGTTTCTCACATGTGATTCTTGTTAAAACAAAAAAGGTGTATGTGTGTGTATATATGATGATTAACAGCTCGTAATGGTGTGATAGATGGAATGCATAATGGTGGACTCAATTTATTCCCAAACCATCTCCATTTAGTCTCTATGGCGACTCTTCAACACTGCTTAGGACCGGATATACACGTTAAATTCACAAGAAACGTGAACTAGGACTCATAGACTGTGTATAATAACAAATTAATTGGCCCAACAGAGAAAAGATTTGATTGCTAGGCTATAAATTTTCCCTTAGGGACTGTCAAAACTAAATCCAAAATCCTTCATTAGGTTAAAAATAAATGAAATCAACTAAAAAAAGCACGATACAATGACAGGTTCGAATATACACTACTGTAGAAAAAAAAGGGAAAGAAAAATATTATCTAAAACGCTAAATAATCATAGATAAGTGGCATTAAGTGAAAAAATAATAAATTCCATTTAAGGTGCATTTGGCCAGTGGACGATGCAAGCCAAGATCTTAAGGTAATATGAAACGATGTTATAACATGGTGACAAATTAGTGTTAATGATGTATAATTTGAAGACTGTTGTGGGGTATTATTAGATAATTTTGTTCTGAACTCTGGTTACCAAACCTACTCCCCTTCGATCTTAGCCACAACTTAACGCAAACATTTAGGAATATCTGACATATTTATCATTGGAAATCATTGTTCTTATTCATCATTAATCCATTATTTATCTCCTTTTATTAAATGATTTATATTCTTATGTATAATTACCCTAGGACCAGTTTATATAAAGGAGTCGTGGTGTTATCCACCACCTTTTTGCTATGGGTAACATGGAGATCCTAGGCTGCGCTACTTTAAGTAGCCGGGAAATGTGGAATCCTTAGTATTAGGAAGTTTCTCTTATGAGACTGTACTCCAAATGATTCAGCCTACCAAAAGCTGGTAACACCTTTCATTTAATTATTTCCGTCGTGGCTACGTAACCTAAAAAGAAATTTTGATACTACGCTTCATTATTTAATTGTCAACCCACAAGACATTCTTCAACAATTTCTTGTATGGAAATAGACCAGATATTTGACTGTGATTATTTCTAACTGAATGAGGTCATGTCACCCTTGAAATTTTGAGTTGGGTCACACCTGTGATTAATTGCATAATACAGGGATAACATCTCGTACTGCAAATTATATTTTGCAGTGTGGGGAGGTAGAGGGTAAAGGATCCATGAAAGTGATGTGGTTCCAGATATTTTTGCTGTCAGATGTTAAGTGTGTGGGTTAGAGTATATCATGTGTATTTCCCCCTTAATGCTGAGTTTGAAAACGAGATATGACACACCCTCTACATGTTTAAAAGTCGGCTTCCATACACAAATGCATCTTAATATATTAACAAGAACCCATGATCCAGGGTGAAAAAAAAGGAAAAAACTATGAACAATAGATTAATAGGTAATGAGCAAATTTAAACCCATGGGACTACTGTGTTTCCTGTTGGCACATATAAACAACAACATAAACTGACCTCTTTAACAACTGTCCAAAGCTTAACAAGAGCAAACTGGTGTTTAGATGTTTCTTAATCACTTTGAGCTACGGGTTCTTGTTGAAGGACCCTACAAAATAAAGTTTTGGAGTGCCTTAATAAAAATCATCTTTCATGTTCTTCCCACAATATACTTTCTTCAAGTGAGCAACAAAAAAATACTTTACCAATTTTATTAAGGTTTGCTATCAAGGGAAACAAAGTGTATTGAGATGTTTAAAGGTAAAAATCATTGCTGCACTTGGAACTGAATTTGGAGATGACTGTGTGACAAGTAGTTTTGCAAAGTAGTAGATTTCACAGGCACTTGTACCGTGAGTTTCCCAGTGAACAAGAAATGTCCCTGTTGATTTTGCGGTCAAAAAAGTCTAAAAAATTTGCTAATGCAGCATTTTTGTTCAGGGCTCCTGCGTTTCCACACAGTTACTTCAGTTCTGTTAGAGGTATACCATGATTTGTTTCATATGGAAACTCTCTCTTCCTCTAAAGGTCTGAGCTACGAAATAGTTCCATATTCATACGAAATATCTGAAGAAGAATCGAGTTTTCATGTTCATTTTAGACTTGAATTTTGGGCATCCCGTCTTCGGTGTGTGTGGTGTGTGTGTGTGTTGGGGTCGGGGTTCGACGTATGCATTCCTTTTATCACTTTTAAAACAACGTTGACCTTTACCTAATATACCGAGTGGCTGATGTGGTTACAGGTCAGTTGGGGGAAGCCACTTACAGACTTCGTCCAAGCTTGGAGAAAATGGACGCAGCATAATGGTGACGAGTAACCTATTATTGGGTGGGTTTAGGAGGCCAGGGGGCCAGAGCTTCCTGGTGGATCTAAGTGCAGAAGTGGCTAGCGTTTCTCCGTGTTTATCCTCCATAGTCCCTCCCAATCCCCTTTTTGTCCCTCTTTAAGGAATATTTGGAAGACACTATGACCCCATTACATCATCGGCCGATGCAGTCGCGTCCGGTTGACGCAATCACTGACGCTAAACCATTTTGAACAAGTTACTTCCCCGGCAATTTGTATCTTGCGAGAAAAAATGGGGGACCCCCAAACGAATTTCTTGCCTTGTAATTTCTTGCTTCCAGTCCAGCAAAAGCGAACGTAAACATTATACATATATGTGGCAATATAGTAGTGGGGGGGGGAAGGAATTAAGATGTTAGAAAATGATGAGTGTTATTTATTTGTATAAGACGGCAAAATAAGATACAATTCTAGGATTTGTATCCCTTTCAGACGTCCCTGTGCTAGATTTAATAGCATCTTTCAAAATGTGACCATTGGGTGACCACTGGAACCCTCATTTCTTAATTCTAAAGCCAGTGAGAGCAACAGCATTGCACTTTGAAATTTGTTTTCCATCACTGGATCAGATATTTACCTTAAGGGGCCTGCATGAAGATTATTTGAACCATTAACAAAATCAACCAATATTTTGAGAGGAAAGAAAACGTAAGATACATTTATTCTGTGCTTCAAGTAAAAGCCTATGTCATTGGTAATTTTTCTTTAGATTTTGTTTTTCGTTGATTAGGCTCCAGTCAAGGACAGAAGTCCACATCGAAGCTAGGCTATTAGTTGGAGTTGTATGAAAAGAGTCAATGAGAGGAAAAAATGAGAAGAGGAACTCTACTCTTACCAAAAATCTTGGGACTCCCTTCTATTACAACATTTGAACCCATCCACCTTTCTTTTCACACGTTTCTTGGTGCACCCAGAATCGTTACATCCCCTTTTTCCATTCAGTAACTCACTTCAGCCACTCCCAAATAACACTACATTTCTTCCAAGTCCTTCCTATTTACACCAAGTCCTTCCTATTTACATTCACAGTCAAACCTTACGGTCTCACCCATCCCTACTGCATCTCATTTAACTTACTATGTTTACAATAACTTTCATATTTCTTCTTTTTCACACTTTCCCGACACTTGATTAGCTCTAGATGTACCTCACTGGAGTTTGCCACAAGAGCTTTGTCATCCACAAACTCACAACTGAAGTGCTTTCCATGCTACCCTCCTTCTACCCTAGTCTCCAGCACACCACTCCCTCTCAATCCCTTCTCGTATTTCATTTTGGACCTGTCCTCGACGAGGGCTTTCATCCTCGAGCATAAAGAATAAAGATATAATTGAGCTCAGATACCCTGCGGTTGCAATGTCAAAGACAGAGGTCTTTGAACAAGCTGGCATGTTGGCGACCAATCCTAAAAGGTTTTATGGAAACTGTGAAGCAGGAAAGATTGTGGCGTAGAGGTTCCAAGAAGCTTGCTCGAAACACTTGTCCCAACGTTAATGTACGGCTTTGAGTAATGGAGTAACGAATAAATGGAGTAAGGGAATTCACGAGAGTGAAGGACATTTCAGAAAACGGTGCCAAAGGAATGAGCAAAAGATCGGAATCAAGAAGAAGGAAGCATTTTGTGACAAGAGGAAGCTGGTTTTACTATACGAATAAGCCAAGTGCGCAAAATTGAAGATATATCTGTTAGCTGTATATACCTTATCCTCCTTATTAGAAATAGAGCAATGATAATACGAAGAACAAGCCACAGGATGTATTCCAATGGTTGCCACAAAGGATGAACACTGGCAGGACGCGAGCGAACCAAACTTCCTGATATGAAATAGAACATTCTTAAAGCAGATTCTATAAATCATGTTAGATAATGCAAATGATAATCAATAGACTAGCTTAGTGTCTTAAGATCCACAGGAGTAGATATCCAAAAAAAAATTAGGTATCAGATTAGAGAGGAAAGCGAGCCATTTACCCAACAAGAGATGAAAACATGCGACAACTCAGCTGATCTGGACCACAACATGTGGTCAGTCTGACGTGTTTAGATAACAATTCCGATATTACAGAGGAATTGTGCTGTAATGATGAATGAACCTTTAAAAAAGAAGTACAGAAAACACAACGAAGAACTGAAAATACGAATTCAAGAGCATAAATGTTCAGGAACATACTGACCAGCAGAACCACACACAGTATAAGAGTGTTAAGTGCTCATTTACAGGTTAGAAAATGTAGGCAAGACTTTTCGTGAAATTGGAAACTTGATAAACTTACAGTTTGGGGCACTAAAGAAACATAATAAAGTATCAGTTTAAGGGGCCATCACAAAAGTAACTTATATATACGGATGATAAGCTGATCAATGGAGACTTCTCGTACTTTGTAAGATTATTGTAGACCGGGAGAGCAAGATTTGTCACACCATTTCTTTATCCCATTTATCAGGTAGAATGTGTGGTAAAACTGAAACATAATTGTATATTGATAGGACCAGTGAAGACCTCACCTAACCTGATGCAAAAGTTGAGATTTACTTCAATATTCATTGTCATACTTGAAATATATCAAAGATATTTTCATCTTCCATATGATATATAGGTTTTTTAGCAGATTTAAAAAATGAATAAGTTTAGCATACATTATCCACTTGGGGAACAAAATTTCCAGCAACGATGCAAATGACATAATTTTCTTGATATAAAAAATATCGTAAATCTAGGTTGGTATGTAAAGTTAGGTGGGAGTCATATAGATTCTTTTGATATCTAGAAGAGTTTTCCTTTCCATTGCTCTAAATTTTCATAGATAATCATAGCCCTCTGCAATGTAATTACCTTTTATTGTAGTGTAGAGTGTAATACTCCAAATCACACTCCGTAAGTCAAAATCACTTCTTATATATGATACTTTTTCACTGTTTCCCATGTTAGTGAGATAGAATCAGGAACAGAAAGTTTTCTGAGGGCTTAATTAATCTTAACATTTTTAACATTTTTGTCATATTTGTATGCCAACAGTAACAGATTCACTTTATTTTCAGGCTTTCACAAGATGGCACTAACTTCATCATTTCTAAGGAGCAGAGTGTCATATAGTATGTTCGCATATTTGCAGACTCTTAGTGAAAATGTGCTTTTGCCTGTCACCACAAACAATTTGTTGAGAAATGTTAGAAAAGTGTCTACATTTTTGCCTCTGCAGAAAGCAAGGTAAGATGAAGCCAAGACACGAAAATCATGTATTTTGATTTACGTCTTGAGTGAAGTAGCGTACATATGCATTATAAATGGCTAATGAATGCTCTTTTTTTTTTTCACATGCAGAGAGCATGGCACACCCTTGGTTATTATGTGTCATTGTTATCTGTCTCTCATAAGAAGTCACACTTTAGCCTTTCATATAACCTTGGTCGCAACTTGAAAACTCTAAATCACATACTCATTAAACTTTATAGACAGTTGTTTGCCATCATCTAAAGAACAGAATGGCTTTAGAACTATGATTCTTGGTTGGATTTTGCCTTAGCTATTCCACATATTAAGCTGTCTCATAACTTGAAGGGAGTTCAGCCTTAAGTCTTGAAACTTTAAACATTTGTTTTCCAGCATCTAAAGACTTGAAGTGCTTTGGACCTTTAACTTTAGTTGGATTTTATCCCATTCATAAAGAAGTTTAACATGAGATTTTAACATTCATAACTTGAAGAAAATTCCACTTTTAGCCATGAAACTGTATGCAGATGTTTCCCAACATGATTTTTATGCCGCTTAGAAAATAATATTACATGGAACTTAACCTGGCTTAGTATAGCTGCTTTGTATTTCAGATACCAAGGATAACTTTGTGTACCATCATCATTTGCCAGTCTGTCATCCATTGTTCCATCATCCATCTCTCATCTGTCTGTTCATCATTAGAAGTCACGCTTAGACTTTCAACTTAGTCTTGGTCATAACCATCAAACTCAACAATTGAAACTCATTAGATATGATACAGTTGTTTTGCGTTTAAAGAATTGATGGGTATAAGACCCATGACCTATTCTCTCAGGACAAACATCACAGGAGAGAAATTCATGTTTTGGAAACTGAAAAACCTATTTTCTCATAGATGGTCTCCCACAGGCATTTTTTTTTCCTGCCTTCCCCTCCTTTTTTTCAAAATTTACTCTGTGTATTCTGTGGCCCCCCTGAGGTGGCACCCATGTTGTGTAAATTGTTATCTCCAGACAGTTGGTGGAAGTTGGTCATTGACATCAGCCCAATGACAGATGATGATGGTGTCAAAGACAGGCCTGTAAAATAAACAAACACTGCAGAAGCTGGTGACTGAGTTTGTTAAAGTTTGTGAAAGAAGAAAGCTGAGAGTAAATGTGAATAAGAGCAAGGTTATTAGGTACAGTAGAGTTGAGGGACAAGTCAATTGGGAGGTAAGTTTGAATGGAGAAAAACTGGAGGAAGTGAAGTGTTTTAGATATCTGGGAGTGGATTTAACAGCGGATGGAACCATGGAAGCTGAAATGAGTCACAGGATGGGGGAGGGGGCAAAGGTGCTGGGGGCGTTGAAGAATGTGTGGAAGGTGAGAACATTATCTCGGAGAGCAAAAATGGGTATGTTTGAAGGAATAGTGGTTCCAACAATGTTATATGGTTGCGAGGCGTGGGCTATAGATAGGGTTGTGCAGAGGAAGGTGGATGTGTTGGAAATGAGATGTTTGAGGACAATATGTGGTGTGAGGTGGTTTGATTGAGTAAGTAATGAAAGGGTAAGAGAGATGCGGTTGAGAGAGCAGAAGAGGGTGTATTGAAATGGTTTGGTCACATGGAGAGAATGAGTGAGGAAAGATTGACAAAGAGGATATATGTGTCTGAGGTGGAGGGAATGAGGAGAAGTGGGAGACCAAATTGGAGTTGGAAGGATGGAGTGTAAAAGATTTTGAGCGATCGGGGTCTGAACATGCAGGAGGGTGAAAGGCATGCTAGGAATAGAGTGAATTGGAACGATGTGGTATACCGGGGTCGGCGTGCTGTCAGTGGATTGAACCAAGGCATGTGAAGTGTCTGGGGTAAACCATAGAAAGTTTTGTGGGGCCTGGATGGAGAGGGAGCTGTGGTTTCAGTGCATTACACATGACAGCTAATTAGTTTACCCACTGTTTCAGCAAAATCAGCATATCCTGGTTTCACATTCATTTCACCATTATGACCATATATCTCTCATTCTCAAAACTGATCAAACAATGATTCAAATTTCTCCAGAAATGCTTTACTTCATCCTTACATACTCATGCATACTTCACAATTCCAAGTTTTCCTACCTTCCTTATTGTTTATCCATTCCATCCATGCTCTTTGACACCCTCCCACACTCTTGGTGATAGCAGCATTGCATATACTTCTTTCCCTCTTCCCCAGTAATTTTCACTCATTCCTGTCCATAACGCTCCTTCCATGCCCTCCCATAATTTAAATTTGTTTCCTTTTTCACTTCATACACCATACACCCTACCCAAGGATATGGGTTTCCCCAATCCCCAGCACATCCAAGCTACAACTCTTATACTTCTCCAGAAGCTCCCTCCTTTTACTCTTACAAGTCATCCCATTTACTATCAGTGCCATCGCCCTCAAGTGTTCGTCACTTTTACTCCTCAACATAACTGGTAGACTGCAGTACTGCTTCTTAACCTTTTGTGCCTCACTCTTGACAGGCCACTGGCAGAGGGCAGCTCCAGCACAGTGTTTCCAGAGGCAGCTAGGTTCCAAAATTATCCAAAAAAACTGAAAAGTCCCTAAACACCTCAGATGCTTGTCTCTGTTTCAAAGGATTGCCCTGTTGGAGTTGGGCAATGCTTCGCCCTTTAGTTCCACCCCTAAGGGGTGCATTAACGAGGTAACCAGGAGAAGTTGGGGTGAGACCTGGAAACTCTAGAAAACTAGAGTATCCCCTTGAGGTACTGAAACTTGACAACTTTCCTCAATTTTTAGCCTGTTCACAGTAGCAGCACCTCCTAACCTCTTTGGCTAAAATACTGTCACTGCTCAGTGTCGTAGGTCACCACATAACATTACATTTAACTGAAAATTATTTTTGATACAGTTATTTGACCAGTAATCAAGCATTTGAAACTTTGCAGGAAAGGTGATGAAGAACACAAGACGAGTGTAACAATCCATGGATACTTCCATGCGAAAGATAAATCCAAAGATACATTTCTTGCTGCCTGTGATGTTTTCAAAGACAAAGGCCCACATCTACGAGGCCATGTGGAGTTTATTTATGCTGCTCTTAAGCACATGGAAGAATTTGGAGTGGATAAAGACTTAGAGGTAACTTTTTATTGCAAATACAATTAGAGTACCTTTTTTTGTTTCCTTATACTATGTGCATCTTATACCTTTTTTTCTGTGGATGGATGAGTGATTGTATTTCCTGTAGGGCAGTGGAAGAGACATTTTTTGGGTTAGTAACAAAGCCTAAATCTGGATATTTAAAGAAAGGTAGGAACGGTTAAGACATTTTATTATGTCAGCCTCTGTCCTGCAAGAGAGTTTCATGTGATACTGATCACTGATTTCTGACAGTAGAAGGTTCATGATACAGACTCCATTGGTAAGTGAGTGATGGATGGGCTTTTAACTTGTCACATCCTCACCACCACACCATGACTATGCAGTTGCTGGGTCTTTGTGGACAAGCATCAGCTGGCCTAACAGGCATCTTGGTGGTCAGAAAGGGAAAAAAGGCTTTTTGGTGTTCAGAAAGGGAGAATTTTCATGGATTTGCTACATCATAAAGATTATTATCTGGGGGGGATGACAGTCTTATAACCCCACAAGCTAAGTTCTTTCTCAGATGCTCATTATCTGCTAATGTAGAGGAATAGTTTTTGTACTTATAAAACCACATTTTTTATTTACAGGTTTACAAGAAGTTGCTTGACTTGATGCCAAAAGGAAAGATGATCCCAACAAATTTCTTCCAAGTAGAGTTCATGCACTACCCCAAACAGCAGCAGTGTGCCATTGATTGTCTTGAGCAGATGGAAATGAATGGTGAGAATAACATTACTTTTGTATGAAAGAATTAATGTCCATTTCAGATCACCAGTTCTGCTTTCATGATGTGAGGCTCACAGGTGATCTCGTATGTAAATTGCCTATGATTCTCCTCTCTCATGGATTTTGGTGTATCTGTTGTTATGGCCCTCATCATCTCCAAAGCACATGACAGAATTTGGCATGAGGCTTTACTTACTATGGTTCCTTCCCTTGGCTTATTTGCTTCTCTTTGGTCATTCCATTGCAATAGTCACTGATGAAGCCATTTTTGTCTTATCCTGTCATCAGTGGTTTCGTTATTGTTTTTGTTCTGTTGCCTGCCTTCTTCCTTCTCTCCATAGATGATCTTTTTTTAGCATCTTACCCTCTTCACTATGATACTCATGATTCAAAGGAATACAAAGGAATTCAAATAGCAACAGATTGTTGGGTCCTTTTGAGGCTATTTGTCATATTAAAAGATATTAGAAACTCACAAATTGGTCCAGTAAAAGTTAGAAGGTATACAGATAATGTAAAGAGAATAACATGCAAATTGTCATTTTGACTATGGAGATGCAAATAATGAAAGTTGTGGACTCAAAATGAAACATTAAGTCTATTCTTAAACGTGTCTATTCTTAAATGTAAATATGGTACTGCTTTCATCAACTCTACTTGGCAAATTGTTCCATGTGTTAACAGTCTTATTTAAGAAAAGATACCTCGTTTCATTCAAGATAAATTGTTTGCCCTTGAGTTTGTCCCCAAATATTATGAGCAAAATCTTACAAATCAAGTAAGGTAATTTAATGGATCAATATTATCAAAGCCTTTGATCTGATCATTTTGAATAATTCTATTAGATCACCTCTTAACTGTCTCTTTTCTAAGCTAAATAGATTTAAGTTGTATAATCTTATCTCATGGGATTGTTTCTCAGTCTGGGAATCGTCTTTTGCTCAGATGTAGGTGCACCAGTGAATTTCAAAGAGTAAGGATGTTCCCTTAGACATGAATTCAAAGGTTCTACCTATGAAACTAAGGATTTTGTGCACACTCTTGATTGTTTCTGTGCACTGCTTACTTGGTTTTAGGTCACCAGATATTCTTACATCCAAGTCTTTTCCCTCATTTAACTTTTGCAGTTCAACAGAATTCATACTGTCGCTTGCTTTTTTGCTTTTTCTACCAGTATGTAAAACTTAGCACTTATTGATATTAAAATTAATTTGCCACAAATGAGCCCAGTTCATCAGATTGTGTTTGTCTTTTTGAAGCTTTAGATGTTCATGTTTGTTTGTAAATATATTACCTAGCTTTGTATCATCAGTGAATTTTGATGTCTTGCAATGCAACCAATTATTGATATCATTGATATATATGAGAAAGAGAACTGGTCCCAAGATTGATCCTTGTGGCACTCCATTTGTTACGTCTTACCATTCTAAGGCTTGAATAGTAGTCACTACTTTTTGTTTACAGCCAGTTAACCTATTTCTTATCCACTTATGTACAACCATACCAATACCATGCGACTTAGTTTTTGTTAGTAATCTTTGATATGGAAATTTTTGCTAGTAATCTTTGATGCGAAACCTCGTCGAAAGCTATTTGAAAGTCTAGGTCGATAACATCTGCTGCTTTACTTTCATCATGAGTTGTTCCATGAAACACTCTTCTTGTTTTTTAATCTAGAAATCTGATGAAACTTTCAGGTGTGTTGCCAGACACCGAGATGGAAGATATTCTCAGAAACGCTTTTGGAAAATACAGCCACCCTCTGCGCAAGTATGGTCGAATGATGTACTGGATGCCCAAGTTCAAAGTAAGTTTTAGTGTCATCTTCCATTGAAAGGTAGTCATTCTGCATACGGGTATGGTTGGATAAAGTAGAAAGTTTTATTATCATCTTGTATAGGAAGATCCATACACCCATGAGTTGTATTATAATCTTAGAAGAATGCATACATATTACGATACTATCTATCCCCGACATACGTCCAAGTCCCTTTCTAACCAACCAGTTGGATCTTGAAATGGATGTAAGTTAGACGTATGTCAGCATGCCATGTACAATTTGTATACCTTTTCAGCATTCTTTTATCTTGCTCAATTTCTGTCATGATTATTTCATTTTTTATTAACCAGCTTTATTATATGATTTTGTAGTTTCTGTTTACCCTTAATTCAAGATTCTTTAGTTCACAGATCATTTTTACTTTTTACTTTATGCAAGTTCTGTTGTGATTGTCTCATTTTTTTACCAGTTTTATGAATTGAAATTTTGTAAGTCTTTCTATGGTTTACCAAAAAAAATTCTTTGTCAAATTCCTTAGTTTTTTGGCACCTCGTTCATTAGCACTTGCTGCTTCACCTGTGACTCAAACATTGTGCTAGCTATATCTTCTTTTAAATCTAATGAATCAACCATGACTTGCTGAAATGTTCCCAATGTAATCCTCTCCCACTCGCTTCTTCATAGTCTCAAAAAGACTTCCAGCCTTCGCCTGAGTTGTTAGTAAGCTTAGTGGTACACATTTTTTAATCTGACCTTCCATCCACAGTATCAACAACTTTTCCATTTCATGGATGGGGATTACCTTAATTTTCAATTTCAAATTGAGCGTCGTCCTTGGTTTCTTAACATCTATTGACATGTGATGGTTTTTCCTCATGCTTGTCATCTTTGGGGTTTAATACAAAAATGGTGTAATCCAGCCAAAAATTTGTTAGGTTCGCTTGAATAATGCATGCTTACTGAATGTTAACTGGAAAGGAGAGCTGAGAGAGATGCTGTGATGTGCACAATGCCAGGATATCATTTAACATTCACTATCGTATGAATGCAGCATTTAGCACTGGTGGACATATGACCAAGCTTAATTTTTTAATTTTCATATATTTTTTATTTATATTTTTTCTGTTGTATGTATGGATATCTGTGAGTAGGGGATAGACAGTGACTACTTTGCGGAAAAGTGTAATAAATGTGCAGATCCCACAATTTAAACGCTCAGGTTGGAGCTAATATATGCATGTTCATAGTGCATGATTGTCATTCCACGTAAGGAATGTTTTTGCTATAATTACTGTCTTCTTTGATAGTGATTGTTTTGTCCAACTAAGATATTTTATGTTCTTTCTATGGTACTTTCTCCTTGTTCCAAAGTTTATTGGTAAAAGTCCCTTTCTCTAAGCTTCACGAGCCAAGGATGCATTATTATAAGCTCAAGCCATCCTGTCAAAGCTGATTTGGACCAGACATGAAATAGAAAGTCTTCAGTGATAACATGCATCACTACTAGCAACTGAACATCAGAAATCAGAATTCTGTGAAGTTCAATTTTATTTTCAACTGGATGGCACGAAGATGCTTCCTACCCTTACTACCCTGTTACAGTTAAAGGCTTTTTTTAGGGATTCATTGAAAAAATGGAGAACTTTCTCACTGAGCAGTAAACGAGGGAAGATGCTTGAATACTCACTATTCTCATGGAATGTCTCACAGTCATAAGCTGTCACCAAACTTCATGAAGGTTTTGTACACCTGATTGGTCATGTTTGCTTATTTTGCTCTTAGCTGTATGAAAGAAATTCAGAGACAGCTGCAGTCCTTGAGCATACCAGTAAGCTTTAGGGAAGACTTATTTGTGTTTAGTTCCCTCTTTTATATGAATTTTAGGGAATAGAGAAGAAGGAATAGAATGATCTTTTGTTATTAAGACAATATACACAAACCATGATGGTAGCAAACATCTACAGTGGCATGGTTCATAAACCATTGGGCTCCTGTAAGAACCTTTGTATTTCATATATTTTGTTTGAGTGATGAAAAGTATTTCAGTTTATAACTTTATCTATAGGGTCAAGGCAAGGTATATTGAAATTATCTGCATCACAGCTGTAAAATTTAACTTTTTTAAGTGGTCTTAAAAATCTGGGTCATTGGTTCTTGGAATGTTTCGTTCAGTAGTGTGAGACAAAATCCAGACAGACCAGCTAACCCCAACCCTCACCTTTTTTTCCTTCACCTGCTACCACTTGATGTAAAAATGAAAACTTGGTGAATTTAGTGGGAAGAATGGCACTGCTTTGAAGTGTATCCAGGCTGGGAATGTTTGGTTCCAAAGTAGAGACTCACTCATGCGTCGTACTGCACATTCAACTGATTCCTCTTCTTGGGTTTTAGTCCCATAATTTCTGAAGATCTGACCTCATAGTGGTATGTTTTTGGGAACAGCAGTTGGTACTTCAGTGCTGCGTCTGTCAGACCAGAATTCTTAGACTATGCGTGTAACCAGCCTGTCAGGCTTTTTTCACCAAACACGATCTTCAATGATCTATTGCAGGATTTTAATTTGGACTGTCCTCTTTTTTTTTCTTCTTTTTTAAGGAAACTTGATTTTTATTCTCATATTGTGTCATTTTCATAACAATATTCTTATTATTTTTGCCACTTTAACCTCATGAGAAAAAAAAGGGTCGAATGCATGAAAATATAACACATTGTACAATTCTTTTTCATCTGTAATTTGTTATATATACATTTCAGAATGCATCACCTTGGCATCTTCCGAGCATTGTTCCAAGTGATGCCTTCGAGTTGGCAAAGATGGCTGTGTCACGCATGTGCACTGTTGATCCCACTTCTGCAATATCTGTATTTAAGGTTGGTTATAATTGCTTTAAAGAGGATTTTCTTAGCCTGTAGGTATTCATGTACTGGAAAAAATGAAATTGGAATTTGCAAGAAATTAGTTCTTGTTAGAAGAAGGGAGGAAAGTTTGCAAGAAGGTACTGACTCGCAAGGATGAGGGTAGTGGTTATAGAGCTCTAGAACAGGTAGGTTAGGAGTCAAGTTTAAGGGTGAACTGTTGGTACAGAGTGGAGGTCGAGGGATCTTTGTGGATAAGCATTAGAGGTCAACAAGGGTGGCACCAGAATTAAGAGAGCCGAGTTACAGGGAAAGGCTAGAAACTTAGAGTTGCCTCCCTTGGAAGAAAGAAGTGAGGGATGACCTGATCAAAACAACTCGAAGAGATGTTAGGATAGAGCTTCCAGAGGACGTAACATGAATTGGAGCAAGAAACATATAAGAAAGATGTGAGAAAGCACTTTTACGGTATAAGAGTGGTGAATGGTTGGAATAGAATAAATGAAGACACTGTCTATGTAGATAGCTTATAGAAATTTACAAAATTGTATAGTAGTAGAGATTGTTCAAGAGCTAAACCCCCCATAAGTGTAAAAATCTCCCACATGTACAGCACAAATGGATATTTACACACACACACACACATACACTCACATACACACACACCTTACCCTTCTACCCAGGAACCCCTTTTATGGGGCTCCCTTAACTCTAAGGAAGCCAGCAACATCCACCAGGTATGTCCATAGATCAAAGGATGTGTTTATGTTGCGTGTCTGTTAGTGTGACATGAGTACAGGATGATTTAGGAGTAAATGTTTAGTATCTTCAATGTGAAAGTTGTATCTTGGACATGTGGGATCTTGTGATATGTTGATTTTGTATTTGTAGTGTTGTAGGGATAGGTCGTTTCCTAGGTGTAGACAAGTAAAGTGTAATTTACATATGTGCAAAGTTTTATTCCAGATGTGGTCAGTGTCTGGTGGGGTGGTGTTTAAGCCTTGGTTGTATTGACAGTTGATTTGTGCTTTTTGGGTCATTTTGGTGAGAATGTGTTAGTTGTTGCCATGTCTGTTGGGTGTGGGCGGATCTGTGCTGAAGAGGGAGTAGTCTTGTTTTCATTTGTATTATGATTGTGATTCAAACTGCGAGGAGAATTTAAAGTTATTTTAATTTCTGGATGTGTTTTATGTTCTATAATCTTTAGTATGTTCATGTCTTACAGATCAGTTACAGATAATGCATTTTTTTTTCTGGAGTACATAAGCTTCATCTCTCAAGTTACTCCATTTGAAGTACATTGGTTGGTATACAATTGGCTTTATTCACTGCCATCAATTTACATCTTTAGTATTCACTAATTTTTCACATTTCCTTTCAGGATGCATTTTCTTTCTGTTCTTTCCTGAAACTTAACATTTCTGAATACCTGCATACAGACTAGTGATGTGGATGATGCCATCGAGGACACCTGGATTGTCAGTGGCCAGAGTCCAATACAACAAGAGCTTGTGGAGAAACACCCATTGGATGAACCCATTAAGGTCAGTTAGCATTTTTTCTGATGGAAGGTTTTTCATCTGTTGTTCAATTTTCCCCATACAGCCACAATGACGGAGGCATAAAATCTTACATTCGCAGATTTTTTTTGTTTGAATTTGAATGTAAGGATGCCACCTGCTTTGTATTCAGGATGGCATAAGTTAGTCTTCACACAAAATGTATGATTGATTTAAGAAAAAGAAATTCCATAATCCAAAAGTAAATAATATGAAACTATTTTTGTCAGAAGGCCCCAAGTTCTTTGGATGTTAACCCTAGAAAAACAAACTTATCAGGTTATGTGACAGTCTAACTCCACTTGCACAACATCCATCAGCCCCATCAATGAGCTTACTTTTTGCCCAAAAATCTTCTTTGATCCTTATCAGTTTTCATATTTTCTACACAGTGTAGTGAAATTGAAAATTGTGCTGCATTTCTGGAACCAGGGGAACAGTAGATGTTCTTTTTAAAAGATAAGAATTGCCTTCTTGTCTACCTGCTGTTTGCCATTCATGAGGGTCTCAGTAATGGCAGTCTAGCCTGCTCCATATCAGATTAAGAATGAATTACTCAGTTATGGATAACCCCCATGAGCTTATTAGAGAGCACGTACTTGATGGGGTTTTAGAACAACATTTTACCTTCCAAAATAAGGTGTTTCTAGGAAGAGCTACCTCCTTTAATCACCATGATACTTATGAAGGTAGCAAATGCTTGCCTATAGGGACTGTCATTTACACAGCAACTCTGCTAGGTCTGTGACATCAGTGAACTGAGATCAGGTAGTACCCAGCAACCAGCCACCTTGATCATTCATGTTCTCCAGCTTAGGCATTTTTGTTGACTGATTTATGTCTGCTTGAGATGTATTCACCTTTACTTATTGCTTTCATTGATGTCTCATAGGGAGCCTCTATCATTTATTAGTCTTTCATAAAAGAAATTGGAATTGGTGTTATTTTTCAAGAACGACTACACGTGGAAATACCATAGACACTAGCAGACAAAGTACAATTGATGTTATAACCCTTTGGTGTAGGTGTTGGATAGCTTACCCTCCACCTTTTGTTTTTTTATAGTTAGCTTCTGTTTCTTTTTCTTCTTTTTTTTAGTTAATGTGTACTCCTAGTTTGTGGTCTTTTGATACCTATATCTCTGATGCCTGTTCCCACCTGGAATTCCCTCAAGGGAGTGCCCATGGCAGTGGAGTTTCCTTAACTAGTGGACTCCAATGCTTAACTTTTTTCATGCCTGATTGCAGTTTCACACATCAGTGAGGTAGTGCCAGGTACAAAGAAAGGCCACTTCCACTTGCATCTTTTCTCTTGCTGTCATGTGTAATGTACCCAGGCCCCACAGAACTTTCCAAGGTTTACCCCAAGATACTTCACATGCTGTGGTTCAGTCCATTGACAGCACATTGACCCCAGTACACCACTTCATTCCAGTTCACCATATGTCATGCACACCTTTTACCCTCCAGTGTGTTTAGGCCCCAGTTGCTGAAAATCTTTTCACTCCATCCTTCCGTCTCTAGTTTGGTCTCCCCATTCTCCTTGTTCCCTCCACTTCTGAAACATATATCTTCTTTGTCATGTTTGTCATATCCTCTTAACTTGTTATTCATAGAATAGTTTGTAGTGGAGGTATGTGTTGGACATTTCAGTTGATGGTCATACACTAGGTATGTGCGGAATGTTCTGCTTTCTTGGGAAGTTGTTGTAGCACCAGTTCAACCATTTAATTGGTGTACTTTTCATCTATATGGCTCACATGCTTTTTCTTCCACAAATTTTTTGGTTTATGGAGTGTTCCTGTTTCTGGTGTAACTACTCTACAGTTGTTTATGTCAGGAACAGTTTGTAACTGCATCAGTGTTAGGGGAGATGAGGCCTAAGATCTCATGCTTTAACTAGTGAACCTTAGATTCGCATGGGGAACGGAACTTTGAATATCAATCCAGAGGGCGTCCATGTTGTACCGTTATGGGTTGTTCCTGTACAGAACCTCAACAGAGCTTAAGGTTTCTGTAGCAGAGAGCACCCTAATTGTTGCTGGTGTGTTGCTCAACTTTTACTGCAATCAGGATCTCCCAGTATCTTGTTATGGCTTTTATATTGTTCTAGTGACTGTTTTGTCATGGTGGTTACATTTCCATGATGGCTATATTGTCATGTTGATGGTCATGTTGGCTACGTTGTCATGGTGTATATATTGTCTTGGTGGCTATATGATCATGATGGTTGTATCGTCTTGGTGATTATGTTGTCATGGTGTGTCATTGCGCTATCACTCTTGCTTCTGGTATCTCCAAACTATTTGAAATTTCTTAACCCTGCCACTCTTAAACACTTGGAATTTTATTCATCTCTTTCAGATCTCCAATGTGGCTTCCAAGATGCAGGGTCCATTGGTTATTTTCTCTCCAGTGTGACTCATATCTGGTTCTCCTCTCTCAAGGATTTTGGTCACTCTTTTGGTATGGTCCTCTTTGGTTTCTGCATGTCTTTCCCTTGGCTTTTCTGTTTCTCTCTGTTCACTGATGCTTAGTTTCATTTCTGGTCATTCCTTCGTGATATTCGTTGAAGGAGCAACTTTTTGATTTTATACTGTCAGTAGTGGTGTGCCTCAAGGTTTTGTCCTATTGCTTACCCTCTTTGTTTTATCAGCTTCCAAACCTGTCCACTCTAAGGTGGATGACTTCACTCTACATATTTCATCTCAATTTCCCTTTCCGTTTGACTTAAATACTCATTTCCCTCATGCAATACACCAACTATAAACCACATCAACTTTCTCCACAGTGGCAAAGTCATTTGTAATTTATAGACATTTATCCAGTTTGCTGATTGAAAGTCCCCCCTTTTTACACCTTGCTCATTTATAAGGAAAGCTTCCTTAATGTCTCCATTGATCTACTTTATCTCTCTTTGTTAAGGGTTATTTGGGTAAACTAAATCTTACTGGCAAAGTCATGGACTTGGTCTTAAACACTTAAATGTTCCTTGTAAAGAAACCTTTTTTTTTCTTTCTTTGATGACAAGAATATAAACAGAAGGCTGTGTCTTCTTGCTCTTTAGGAGAACAATTAGAGCTACTTCAGTCTTAGTGCTCCAGTGAATTCGTTTTTCATAGGCAGTTCAGCAGGTTAGTAGAACTAGATTCTATTGACCAGTTACTATGAATATTACAAATGTTTCTTGACCATAGTATCTTTTAAGGTAGCTGTAAGGAGGGTCAACAAATACTGTAATGATTCAGTTACTCTTAACTGTGGCAATGCATCCTTTCAAGGCAACCCTTTTAAGGCTTGGTTTAGACTCTTTAGTAAATTCCTGTTATGATAGCTCCTTTCATGACAGGGATCAGCTCTATAACTTTAAAGACTTTTGGAAGTTTGATCATTAGGTCTATATTTGTTATGAAGGGTCTGATCTGGAGCTTGAGGTCTCAAGTTCTCTTTCAAGAAGAAATTTTGGATTTCCCCTGATTCACCTTTTGAAGGTTTATATACAGATAGTGTTCAACAAATATGTACATAGAACCTCATAGGCCTCACACTCACTTGGTTTGCTTTAGCAACCAAAACCACTTTCCTGCTTAATACGAGGCACAGTGGCTATCAACAAAAAAAGATACCTGACATCATCCACAGTCATGACAAAAAATGGTTAGCCATCTTCATAGCCGACTGCCAAACCAGTTCTTTATTAAGTTTTCTTCAAAATTTTCCTACATGGCCTACCATCACCTCCATCTGACAATAACTTATTGAAGAAACTTTCAGTGAATTAGTTTATGTCACCTTTCATGTAGTGTTAATTCCCACACAGTGCTGTGATCTTCAGCTAGTGGTAAACTAAAGTGTGTTGTGTCATCTTTGGTTTCATGTGGCATAGATGAGTTCTGCAGATGTGGATAATCCAGGGGCTTATGTAATCTTGAGAATCTTTTTGGCAGTTCATAAAATATCCTCTTAAACATAGAGGAAAGGGTTATTAAATTAGGTCAGAGTCTTATATATATTTCATTAGGTTTTAAGAGCTGTTCGTTGCTGTTCCTTGAAAAAGATAAAAAGATTTGTTAGGGAATACTGAAGCTTTGTTAGAGTTGTTAAACTTTTCACGTCAATATCTGGCCACTTTTACTGCAGAGGATTGTTGAGGTTTGTATCTTTCGAACACTTTTAGGTTTGTGAGATGTAGAAAATGTGTGCATCTACTCTGATTAAGTTTGTTAGTTCTGCAACCCATTATGCAATACTGTAGAGCATGAGTATATAACTACGAAATGGAGAAAAACACCTTTGTTGGATATGAAGGCCTGGGAGCATAGATAGTGAATAGTAGAAAAATTATGGCAACATTCTTTGAAGTGTATGGTTGATAATTTAAAAGATGAAGTATCAAAGTTGATTGGAAATTGGCCTAAACCTTTAGAGAATTGTTCTCAAATCTGCAGAAAGATAAAAATGGTAATCAAAAGGGAAGGATGGGGAAGCATGTTTGTCAAAGGGATATCTTGATGGTTTTGCTTGAGTCATCATGCGACATTGGCGGAGTATGGTTATTTGATGAGGAATAAGTAAGGATATTCATCATACATGCCTTACAATCATAGTATTCCTGTTTCTCCTACTAGGTCTCAATACTTTTTCTTTTACTAATTTTGTTGTAGCATTCATTTTATCCATTATTATCATTCTCTCTCCTTTTTACCAACCAACATTTATCCAATTTACTACCTTTTAAAGTTTCCTCATCTTTTCCTAATACCTTATTTTAGTTTTATGTATTTTTTTAATATCATTTACTTTCTATGTGTTTGACTGAGCTTATGGAAAAGATTTTTGCAGCCAACAGGAATTAGATTTGTTTTTACTTTTTCCAGGTGGAGGGCCCATTTCGTATATTCTTGCGAGACAAGTGTGTTGGTTACTTTATTCTCAGAGCTGATGCAAGACCACATCCCCCACCCATGAAGAGACAAGAAATTGATGGTTAGTATAGGCAAGGGTTTCATGATAGTATACCTGTGTATATGTGGTGGTTACATGATCATGGTTACTATCTATTTCTGACATACACCTGAGCTGTTCTGACCAACCAATCGGATCTCAAAATGGATTTAAGTTGGGCATATGTCAGCATCTCATTTTTTATTAACCAGATTTGTTATATGATTCTGTAGTTTCTTCTGCTTTTTATTTTAGATTCTTTAATTCATATTTCATCATTTTTATTTTTTGTTGTGCAACTTCTGTTATGATTATCTCATTTTTGTTTAACAAAGTTTTACCAGTTTCATGAAGTGACATTTTTTTTAAATCCTGTGGTTTATTAGAGACCAGATTATTGGTTTATTTTTTACCTTTTCAGCAGCTCCTTCATCAGCACTTGCTACTTTACCTGTGACTTGAACATTGTGCAAGCTATATCTTCTTTTAAATTTAGTGAACCAACCATGGCTTGCTGTGAAGTTCTAGATGTAAACCTCACCCACTTGTTCCTTCAAAGTCTCAAAAAGACTTCTGGCCTTTGCCTGAATTGTTAGTAAGCTTAGTTGTACAAGTTTTTTATTTGATCTTCCATCCACAGCATCAACAACTTTTTCATTTTGTGTATGGGTCCTTGTTGTTGCTTTGATATCATCGTAGACTTCATACTTGCTAAATCTTTCACTGCTTCACATATTTTTTCTTTGTTCTTTAAGATTGTGGAGACCACTGAATGAGACAACTGTAGATCACACGCAATTACATTGAATTTTTTTCCTCCTTTGCATTGGGTGATTACCTCCATTTTTAATTCCAAATCGAGTGTCTTCCTCGGCTTCTTGCCAGATGTATCAATATATGGTGGGTTTTCCTCTTGCTTGTCATTTTCGTTGGGTTTAATGCAAGAATGGTTTAATCCGGCACGAAAATTCATTAGATTCCCTTGAATAACGTGCCCTTACTGAATGGTAATTGAGAATGAGAACTGAGAGAGATGTTGTGATCCACACAGTGCCAGGATATTGTCTGACAGTCACTATCATATGCATGCAGCTGTTAACATTGGCAGACATGCAACCAAGCTTAATTTTTATATTTATATATATTTTTTTCCGGTCACATGTATGGATGGTTGTGATCGCATAGAGTCAGAAGTAGGGGATAGACAGTATATTATTGCTATGTCTCAAAATGCTTTTATTCACATCTTTTGATAAATTTACCCTGCCATATGAATTGTACAAAAAGTTGACCTTTACACTTCTAATAAAAACAGTCAAAGTTATAGAACTGAGCAGTGGTTTAACTTTGACTCAGTTCTTTAATCTTTTATTTAGATAACTTCAGGATATACGTGATACATTCTAAGGCATGCAAAATATGTCATGTACCTATGTTCTCATGTAAGTGATATGATTTTATCAGAGTATACGCTGCTACCTTTTGTGTGATCAGTTTGTGCAGTGGATGTAATAAAATCACAGTGCAGTTGTATTGTATGTGGTCACAGAAGATATAACAGTAATCAGAACCAGAACTGTTTATTTAAATCTGAAATGAACTGTACTAGTCACCTGAACAGTATAAAGTTAGTTGTAGTTTTATAACTTTTTTCATACTCATGTCAGCTGCATGGAAAGCAGATACTTACTGGAAAGTACAACTGGATCTTGAGTAACCGTGCCCACAAAATTAGCCGTTACCCTAAACCACATTTTAAAATCTGGCCACGATAATGTCCCAGCTGGCTGCCAAGCAAGTTAGATTTTTTTTTTTTGCCAACACTTCTTTGTTTTGAATGCAGAGAACAGCATAAGCTACAGTGATAGGGTGTTAGCATTTATTTTTGATGACAAGCCAAATAAATCTTTCATATATTACAGATGTGGGATCTCTCAAGTTGTGGTTCACCGGTGAAATAGAGCCAGAAGAGGATAAATTCATGATTCAACCACCCAGTGTCCATGAGCAAGAAGATGGTACTATTCTGGCAATTTGTGCCACAGGTAACACATTGATCCAGTCTGTGAAATTGTTTGGATACTGTATGATAAGTACCCAGCTTTCACAGATATATTTTTTTGAAGGCCTTGTAAAACTCATGTTGTCCAAATTTCCATACTTCCAGTTTAAATGTTACCTCTAAAACTGCCTTGAATTGACCAGTCACTATTGAATAAGTAAGTTTTCCTTTTATATCTTACCTTTTGTTGGCAGTTATTGTATTCAAACTTGCAAGTCAATGACCATTGAAATATTCACAGTGTCTCCATCACTCCTTACTGGAAATTTCTTTGAAATTCGTTGCATTACCTAGCATAAGATTTGAAATATATCGCTTGTACATCATGATATGCAGTTTTGTTTGGCCTCACATTAATGTCACATCTCTGGATTTTAAGGTCAAGTACATTCGTTGTCACCATTAGCAATCTTTATGTATCCAGTTTCTTTTCTTATCATAGTGAGATAGCTTGAGGAACAAACAAACATGGGCTCATTTGAACAATCTAATCTCTAATTATCATGAATTAATGTACTGAAACCAGAGTCTACCCTCCATAACTAAGCACCTTAGATTACTTCATTGTACAGTATGACATCTTATGCAGTGGTTCATGGAGTTGACAGAACATTGCCCCCATATACCATACCCATCCAATACATAAAACTCTTACCATTCAGAATGTTTGGAGCTTAGTACCCAAAAGCCTCCTTCTTTCCATGCTTTCACCTTCTCCCTGGTCTCTCCCTCCCCATGCTCCCTACGCTTAAGACATCCCCATGGTTAGTCTCTCTTTGTGCATCCTCTCCATGTGCCTGAACCACTTTAGCACATCCTGATTGACTCTCAATCAGACTAATCTTATTGCCTCATCTCTTATGACACTGGCATTCCGTACATGATCATCCTGCATCTCACCTTATATCATCATCATCATTATGGATTTCCTCTAAAACACATTACCATGTTCCCTCATTTTGCTTTCAAGAGTCATGACTTGCATCTTTCAATAGTATCAGGACTGCTCCACCTTCTAGGATACCCATCTTTGCTCTTACAACTGACAGTTTCTCCTTTCACTTGCTCCTTACTGCACCATGTTTTTCACTTTCTATTATCTATTCACATCAGCCACCATGGTCCCATATGCTACCACATCCACTTCCAGGTACCTAAAGCACTTTACTTTTTCCATGTCTTCCCCATGTCCTTTGTTTTTCTGTTTGATAATTCTCTCCATATTTCAATTAGGGCCCAGCCGTGATGTGGTCTTTTGTCTGTGACTGGAGCCTTAAACATAAAAATAAAGATTCTGCTTCACCCCTTTGTTGCACAGTGTTATTTCATTTTGGCTCATATTTACTGTCATTGTTACCAGACTCTGCATGGTTAAAGTTCAACCATGAGTGAATATTTTTCTGTGGAGAGACTGAATCACTGGGAGTGTTGTCTCGCCAGAGAACTTCTCACTCCAGAAAAGTCTACATTTTTCTTTGAAAGTAGCACAGCCTTAGGCTACACATACATGTGCATATATACACATTTGCATACATATACATATTATCTCTGGGGATAGGGTAGAAAGAATACCGCCTATGTATTCCTTGTGTATTGTAGAAATCAACTAAAAGGGATGGGAGCTAGAAATCCTCCCTCCTGTTTTATTTTTCCAAAAGAATGCTGAAAATGGCAAATAAGTATGAAAAAATGTATATATGTATTTGGCTGGATGGGCCATTCATCATCTGTTTCCTGGTGCCCTGGTGCTACCTCGCTGACTCGGGAAACGGCGATCAAGTATAATAAATATAAATAAATATATACACATACATATGTACACATGTATATTTTTATACTTGCTTGCCCTCATCCATTCCTGACACCACCCCACCCCACAGGAAACAGCACAAGTGCATGAAGGAAAAGAAGAAAGATAACATATGCATTCTTTTCTTTTCTTCCACACCCATTTGCCACCTTCTGCATCAGTGAGGTAGCACTGGGAAAGGCCACATTTGCTCATATCCATACAAAAGCTGTCATTTGTAATAGATAGATGAATTGATATCTATTGTCAGCTGGCTCCTTTCCCAATGTCTCCCACTGTCTGACTCCAACTTTTGAGTTTCCCTCTGGAGTCTGTCACCAGAGTTGTGTCATCTGGATACAGTAACTGATTTGCTTCCCATACCCCCACCTAACCCCAGCATATTGCAGACCTTTCCAATGCTCCAGGACCCTTTCATTTACCTCTCTCATCACCCTGTCCATGAACAGATTAAACAACATATGTATGATGCAGACCCACTCTGGGAACCACTTACCTTCCTTCCTGTACACATGTCTTAGTCTTTTAGCATTTAGTAACTTTCTGTTTACCCTGTATATTTATAGGACCTTCCACAAGGCATCTCTGTCATTCTTATCATATGCTTTCTGTAGATCCTAAAGTGCCACATACAATACTTTCTTTTCCTCAAAGAATTTCTCGCTCATTCTTTGGAGCAAACACCCAGTCTGAACATCTGGTTCCTCTCCAGAAGCTTTATTTCTTTAGTTAGGTGCTCCATGCATGCCATCACTTTTTCAGTCTCTAGTGTTCCATAAACCTATCTAGATACACCCAACTGATTCATATATGTAATTCAAACATTCATTTCTGTAATCCATGCCTTTATATAAGGGTACTAATACATATTGTCTGTCTTGAGGCACCTATCCTTGGACAGTCCTATCCATTTTACCAATTTGCTACACTTCATCTCATGCATGATTTTCACCATTCCATTCACTGTGATTTTCATTCTGCGTGCCACCTCATCTCAAGCATATGACAGCCACATTCCTGTCACCAGATGTGTTCAGCAGTCCTGTATGATACTTATTCCATCTGTGAGTGATAGCAAAGGAATAAAGTTTCCCATTGTCAAAATTTGTCTTGTTTTTTCAGGGACCTCTAACCGGGATTCACTTTTGTCGTGGATTCGTTTGCTTGAGAAGACCAATCCTAACTTAGCAAACATACCAGTGCTGTTTACACAGACTAGTCCCATTGGGGAGGTTATTACTGTTGAGCAGCAAAATGAAGTTTCAATGGAAACTACGACTTGAAGAAGTTTAGTTAACTTTTAAGGTACTTTTCTTATTGCTGTAAATATTAGATAGATAAACAATGTTTAATATAAATGTAAAATATATGAAAGTTATTTTGTTTTTCTGTATTCCTGTGAAACTACCACTTAAAGAAGTTAAGTTGACCTTTGAGGTACTATTCTGATAGCTGTAAATGATAAATAGATGATGAAAGTTTAATGTAAGTGTAGTGTAACATTTATTATTATTTTTTATTCATCCGTTGTAATTACATATCATCAGAAAGGTTAGTAAAGATGATATTGCTCTCTTTATTATCTTCTGATAATAGCTCGTAGATGGCTTGGTATTCATCCCTAAACTTCAGCAGTGTTTCATCTCCTCTTGCTGGTTCTCTTCCTTGTTCACTTTCACATTTTAGGCAGTTTGGTAGTCTTGTATTCATTCCCACACCTTACATAATCCTTCAGAGATTACTTTTCTGTATCTGTTTTGTATTTTGATCTGCTTTTTTCACCTTTTTTACCTTTTTTTTTGTTTTGTTTTGTTTCTCATGTGGCATCATGAAACATCAGTGAAATAAAGAAGTGTGTGGTCCAAGAAGATAACACACAAGAAATTCAAAGTGACCCATGTTAAGCAGATGCGTAAGTTATGTAAGTATGCATGAAAATGCTAAAAACATATACATCAAAGTAAATGTTAATTTGAAGTGTTTATTGTTGGAAATAGCAAAAGAAACCTGTTGGAAATGAAATGTATGATGGCAATATTTAGTGTGAGGTGGTTTGAT
The DNA here is from genome assembly GCF_036320965.1 of Panulirus ornatus. Taxonomy (NCBI): domain Eukaryota; kingdom Metazoa; phylum Arthropoda; class Malacostraca; order Decapoda; family Palinuridae; genus Panulirus; species Panulirus ornatus. The sequence goes on along the minus strand of NC_092240.1, from coordinate 50,854,014 downwards.
CAAGTAAGTAATGAAAGGGTAAGAGAGATGTTTGGTAATAAAAAGAGTGTGGTTGAGAGAGCAGAAGAGGGTGTATTGAAATGATTTGGTCACATGGAGAGAATGAATGAGGAAAGATTGACAAAGAGGATATATGTGTCATAGATGGAGGAACGAGGAGAAGTGGGAGACCAAATTGAGTGATCAGGGCCTGAACATACAGGAAGGTGAAAGGTGTGCAAGGTTGGAACGATGTGGTATACTGGGGCTGATGTGTTGTCAATGGATTGAACCAGGGCATGTGAAGCGTCTGGGGTAAACCATGGAAAGTTTTGTGGGGCCTGGATGTGGAAAGGGAGCTGTAGTTTCGGTGCATTACACATGACAGCTAGAGACTGAGTGTGAACAAATGTGGTCTTTGTTGTCTTTTCCAAGTGCTACTTCGCGTGCACGCGGGGGAATGGGTGTGCCAATTCATGAATGGCAGGGTGGCAGCGAGAATGGATGAAGGTAGCAAGTATGAATATGTACATGTGTATGTATGTATATGTCTGTGTATGTATATGTATGTATACATTGAAATGTATAGGTATTTATGTGCGTGTGTGGGCGTTTATGTATATGCATGTGTATGTGGGTGGGTCGGGCCATTCTTTCATCTGTTTCCTTGTGCTACCTTGCTAACATGGGAGACAGTGACTAAGTATAATAAATATGAATACATATTTACCATTTCCCGCATTAGCAAGGTAGCATTAAGAACAGAAGACTGAGCCTCAGAGGGGAAAATCCTCACTTGGCCTCATTCTCTGTTCCTTCTTTTGGAAAAGTGAAAATTGGAGGGAAGGATTTCCAGCCCCCTGCTCCCTCCTCTTTTAGTTGCCTTCTACTACATGCAGGGAAAGCAGAGGTAGAAATTTTTCCAAAATATCTTTGTTCCTTCTTTGATATACTGAGCAAAAATGGAGTGGCAGGAGAGTCTCCTACATCTTCACTACTGCACATCCTGAAGCTCCTTTGCTTTTGTGGTATCTCTTAATGAACCATTCTTCCCTCGTTCTTAACATTCCCTCCATTTTTGAGGCTAGAGGTGTCTCTATTCCAACTCCACTGTAAATTTCACAGAACCTCCAACTTTAATGCCTTGGTTTTTGGCTACTGAACTCCATTTCCCAATCTATTTTACCACAGAAATTATTGAGATCTCTGTGTATTTTCCATGATTAAATTTCCTCGTAGGTCGTGTCTCACCTCTGCTCTTTTGACTACCTCATATACCACATAAGACTTGAGTAGTACATTATTTCTCATTGTTGTGTATAATATTTTCAATATTCATACTACTATGAGTGAAGATAAGGTCCAATAATGATGGTGTATCATTCCTCATCCTAGTGTTTTCACTGACATGTTGGTATAAGAAGTTTTCCTCTAGAAATTTCATCTCCATGACTCCCTATCACAATGAGAATCTGATTCCTCCAGTCTGTTTCTCTGTAATTGAAATCTCTCGTTAGTATTTTAGTATGCCTGAGAAATCTGTGTTTTACGCTTCCTCAACAATTCTTGTAATATCCTAATTGTTCCTTCTTTATCATTGTATATATGTTCTGGATCATAGCAGTTCTTTGAAGGATTGATTATCTATCACCACCACTATGCATGTCTTTCCTATGGTTTCTCTTTCCATTATGTGCTGTCTGAATGGGCCATCTTCCACCATTTCCTGAAACTTATGGCTGTCTTTTATTATGAGGGCCAAACCAACCTCTCCTTTGCCTTATGAACCCCTTCTGGGTTGAACAGTTGAGGTAGTATCTCTTTGGTTTGCATTGTCTCCACAACCCAACAGTATCAATTGAGTATTTCCCTATATGATCACCAAGTTCCGGCTCTTTACCATTTATTTCTAATTCATCAGAGTTGGTTTACATCACAGTACTTTTTCTTTAACATTTGCATCATCTGTTTCCAATCTGCTTGCAGTATTGGTGGGCATGTTTGATGTTCCATCCTCTTGCTTATTGTAGCATCTCTTGTTGTTTGCCATCTAACTGTATTCTTTGTATAGCCTATTGTATTCCTTGTTTTTAAGCTTCTTTACCTGTGTAGGTACCTCCTGACTAGATAACTAAAGTAAGTGTCACTTTAACCCTTTGTTCCTGTTTCATTTATTATGTCACTCTCCATTTAGAAAGAGACTGGGAATTATCAAAATGGAGAAAAATTTTCTTCTTACAGAAATGAATGAAATAAGTTTAGAGTTAAGACAAACGCATGTAAACGTATGACACCTCATCCAAGTCTGAAGTGTTAGAGACACAAGTGGTTGCCATATTTTCACCAAAATCAGCCAAGCTGGGCAAGAAAGTGAGGTGAATAGATGCCTGATAACATAAGGCAGTTGTCAAGTAAGTTTTTGCAAATTTTATTACTAGGTATTTTCTGAAAGAGAAAGAGGGTGATCATGAGAATATTCACTCAAGCATTCTTATACTGATGTGAATTTTCAATGATACATTGTCCTTGTAATTGATTCATTGCCAATAGTTACCTTCTTTCTTTTTATGTATGTTCTCAACAATAAGACAAATTCACTTTGCACATGCCAATAATTACATAGATGTATTTCACACTGAAATATGTAATTTCACAATCCACATCCTTATGACTGCTATAATTGTATTTACATTGCAGTAGTTTGTCGAATTCATTAATCAACGAGTTACTCATTAGAGAAAAAAAATTCTTGAATCTACATATCTGTTTGATCAAAACAGACCTTACCCTGCTAGCATCAGTTTCTACAAAATCATTGTTCCGAGAAGGAGAGGAGGTAGCAGCCACTTGACATAGTTTTTCCCATGAATTTCTGTCTCGAATAGGGGCTTTGCTCTAGTAATCACTTTCATCACCTTTACATTGATGTGGTGTAAGAGTACATAATGCAAGAAACGCATAGAATTCACCAACACTTGCATCTTTCCATTTATGTTTTGAAGACATTCTTGCAAAGTCCACGTCTCTCATAGGCTACTTGTTTCAGTCAAGTGCATATCCCTTTGCTTAGGGTAAAAATGAAATCAAAATAGTCATTGGCACTGAAGTTCTCCAGAAATATTTATGCATCTCTGATTTCTGATGTTATCAAAATCTGATAAATTAGGATCATAATTTTTATCCTGAACTGAGTTCCACATGCATATCACTTCATTCACTCACCTGCAAGGTGAAGTGCTACCTCCTCGACCTCATTGTTGTCATTAGACTCATCATTTATTTCCTCATATCCAGAAGTGTTATTATTTTCATTATATCTGTATGTAGATCCTCTTCATCACTGTCAAATTCATGTTACTTATCACGTATGATATGTTCCATTTGAGTCTTGTCTTGGATTATTGAGTGAGTTTTGGTGAATTTCATGCCAGCACTCACTGTGTGTTGGCATTTTGATTGCTATGAGCTAACTGATTGCTTGGTAATGCTGGCTACCTCTGCATGGGGGCGTTTATTCGAGATGATAATGATGTCTGGCAGCTTTCCATTCCTCATACCATATTTATCCATATAAAATTTGGTGCAAAATACAGACCATAAATACAAGTCATATTGTATTGGTCCCTGGCATATGGATTTTCACTATAGTCTAACAAGAGTTAACTGGATGTCTTCTTATCTTGATTACAACCTCCTATTCTTTTTTCAATTATCACCAAAATTGTGTCAGGTAATTCCACTGCCCCTTGTCACCTTTTAATGAACATTTCTTCTTTCTTTTCCCTTTCTGTTTGGAGTATGATCCTCATCTTTTCCAAATATATTTAAAGATTTTTGTGTGTCAACATCCTGATTTGTTAATTTCTAACTTTGATGCTATCTGCTTTATAGCCAAGTCCAATAGTTTTGTCATCAGCAACTATGTTGCTGGCTTTCTCTGTAATTTTCCTTTCTGCTAGCAAGCAGTGATCCTGTATGCTCTCCACTTTTCAAAATTTATCATCTGTTGGATTATAAGTTTAACTGATTGCTCTTTCTCTATCAGTGCAAATTATACCATCTACAGCTTTGCCTAATTCCTTTGGCTCACTGTTTTAGTGTCTGCAGGTTCATGTCCAAGTGGATAAATGATCATGTTCAGAGTCCATTGAGCAGCCCTAGAAACAACCGCTTCTTCCCTTCCCATCCCACTATTTTCAGTACTTTCTGTACCTTGTGTTTTGGGTAGTTCTTCCTGTTCATCATTCTATAGGCTTCTAGAACAGCTGCTTTGGATTTTCCCCATTCTTTAATCATTCTATGTCAAATGCAGTGCAAGGCATGTAAATATACTTATGTAGGCCAGACAGGTAAAACTGTAACAGAAGGTGTTATTGGCACCATCATTCAGTATGCAGGGATAACCACAAAAATGCGATCACTAAACATTGTCATGAAAATGATCACCCCATAGATCTTGAAAATCCCATTATTTTATACCCCTCTGCTGATTATGCTGTATGCAACATCATTGAATCTGTCTTAATTGCTAATACTAAGAATTTTGATTTGTCCTTAGGCAATTTTAAAGCCCATCCTAGAATTATCCAAATCATTATGAGAAAATTGACAAAACACAAAAACAAAAAAAGTGGTTCAATACACACCCAACTACCCAGGTCAACCCCCACCACGTGACCTCCCTTAGTCACTCTCTCTCACAAGGGTTCAGGCCAGACAAAGCAGACAGTGCTTGGGCTATGAAGATTGGTGTTAGACTGTGGGAATCAAGTGTGATGCTGGGATTTAAATAACCTTGCTAAGTACTGGCACTTGATGAGGTGGATTGTCTCAATGAAAAATAACATGCCACATGTATCGAAAAATTACACGTTGGAATGAAATTGTATGAACTCCTATTGAAGTGCGATTTCACATTCATATTCCCTGGTCTGAGTCAGGTTCCCATTTTATCGATCAACCCCTTAGGGTGGATGAACAGCCGGCTTGACTGTGGACCGACTGCCACAAACAGGTTCATACCTATGCACTTTACCCTGGGCAGCCTGCGAATGTTTCATGGTCAGGAATGCTAACTGCAACACCATGGGAGTCCATGTGTATGTATATATGTATGTATGTATGTATGTATGTGTATATTTATGTATTTTTCATACGTATTCGCCTTATCCCGCGTTAGTAAGGTAGTGTTAAGAACAAAGGAGTGAGCCTTAGAGGGCATATCCTCACTTGACCCACCTCTCTGTTCCTTTTTTTGGAAAATCATAAACAGGAGGGGAGGACTTCCAACCCCCCGCTTCCTCTGCTTTTAGTTGCCTTCTATAACACGCAGGGAATACGTGGGAAGTATTCTTTCTCCCTATCCCCAGGGATGGGGAGAAATATCATATATATATATATATATATATATATATATATATATATATATATATATATATATATATATATATATATATATATATTTTTTTTTTCTTTTTGCTTTGTCGCTGTCTCCCGTGTTTGCGAGGTAGCGCAAGGAAACAGACGAAAGAAATGGCCCAACCCACCCCCATACACATGTATAATGCATACACGTCCACACACGCAAATATACATACCTACACAGCTTTCCATGGTTTACCCCAGACGCTTCACATGCCCTGATTCAATCCGCTGACAGCACGTCAACCCCGATCCAATTCACTCTATTCCTTGCCCTCCTTTCACCCTCCTGCATGTTCAGGCCCTGATCACACAAAATCTTTTTCACTCCATCTTTCCACCTCCAATTTGGTCTCCCACTTCTCCTCGTTCCCTCCACCTCCGACACATATATCCTCTTGGTCAATCTTTCCTCACTCATTCTCTCCATGTGCCCAAACCATTTCAAAACACCCTCTTCTGCTCTCTCAACCACGCTCTTTTTATTTCCACACATCTCTCTTATCCTTACGTTACTTACTCGATCAAACCACCTCACACCACACATTGTCCTCAAACATCTCATTTCCAGCACATCCACCCTCCTGCACACAACTCTATCCATAGCCCACGCCTCGCAACCATGCAACATTGTTGGAACCACTATTCCCTCAAACATACCCATTTTTGCTTTCCGAGATAATGTTCTCGACTTCCACACATTCTTCAAGGCTCCCAGGATTTTCGCCCCCTCCCCCACCCTATGATCCACTTCCGCTTCCATGATTCCATCCGCTGCCAGATCCACTCCCAGATATCTAAAACACTTTACTTCCTCCAGTTTTTCTCCATTCAAACTTACCTCCCAATTGACTTGACCCTCAACCCTACCGTACCTAATAACCTTGCTCTTATTCACATTTACTCTTAACTTTCTTCTTTCACAGACTTTACCAAACTCAGTCACCAGCTTCTGCAGTTTCTCACATGAATCAGCCACCAGCGCTATATCATCAGCGAACAACAACTGACTCACTTCCCAAGCTCTCTCATCCACAACAGACTTCATATTTGCCCCTCTTTCCAAAACTCTTGCATTTACCTCCCTAACAACCCCATCCATAAACATATTAAACAACCATGGAGACATCACACACCCCTGCCACAGACCTACATTCACTGAGAACCAATCACTTTCCTCTCTTCCTACACGTACACATGCCTTACATCCTCGATAAAAACTTTTCACTGCTTCTAACAACTTGCCTCCCACACCATATATTCTTAATACCTTCCACAGAGCATCTCTATCAACTCTATCATATGCCTTCTCCAGATCCATAAATGCTACATACAAATCCATTTGCTTTTCTAAGTATTTCTCACATACATTCTTCAAAGCAAACACCTGATCCACACATCCTCTACCACTTCTGAAACCACACTGCTCTTCCCCAATCTGATGCTCTGTACATGCCTTCACCCTCTCAATCAATACCCTCCCATATAATTTACCAGGAATACTCAACAAACTTATACCTCTGAAATTTGAGCACTCACTCTTATCCCCTTTGCCTTTGTACAGTGGCACTATGCATGCATTCCGCCAATCCTCAGGCACCTCACCATGAGTCATACATACATTAAATAACCTTACCAACCAGTCAATAATACAGTCACCCCCCTTTTTTAATAAATTCCACTGCAATACCCTCCTAACCTGCTGCCTTGCCAGCTTTCATCTTCTGCAAAGCTTTTACTACCTCTTCTCTGTTTACCAAATCATTTTCCCTAACCCTCTCACTTTGCACACCACCTCGACCAAAACACCCTATATCTGCCACTCTATTATCAAACACATTCAACAAACCTTCAAAATACTCACTCCATCTCCTTCTCACATCACCACTACTTGTTATCACCTCCCCATTTGTGCCCTTCACTGAAGTTCTCATTTGCTCCCTTGTCTTACGCACTTTATTTACCTCCTTCCAGAACATCTTTTTATTCTCCCTAAAATTTAATGATACTCTCTCACCCCAACTCTCATTTGCCCTCTTTTTCACCTCTTGCACCTTTCTCTTGACCTCCTGTCTCTTTCTTTTATACATCTCCCACTCAATTGCATTTTTTCCCTGCAAATATATATATATATATATATATATATATATATATATATATTATATATATATATATATTATATATATATATATATATATATATATGAGTGAGTGCTCAAATTACAGAGGTATAAGTTTGTTGAGTATTCCTGGTAAATTATATGGGAGGGTATTGATTGAGAGGGTGAAGGCATGTACAGAGCATCAGATTGGGGAAGAGCAGTGCGGTTTCAGAAATGGTAGAGGATGTGTGGATCAGGTGTTTGCTTTGAAGAATGTATGTGAGAAATACTTAGAAAAGCAAATGGATTTGTATGTAGCATTTATGGATCTGGAGAAGGCATATGATAGAGTTGATAGAGATGCTCTGTGGAAGGTACTAAGAATATATGGTGTGGGAGGCAAGTTGTTAGAAGCAGTGAAAAGTTTTTATCGAGGATGTAAGGCATGTGTACGTGTAGGAAGAGAGGAAAGTGATTGGTTCTCAGTGAATGTAGGTCTGTGGCAGGGGTGTGTGATGTCTCCATGGTTGTTTAATATGTTTATGGATGGGGTTGTTAGGGAGGTAAATGCAAGAGTTTTGGAAAGAGGGGCAAATATGAAGTCTGTTGTGGATGAGAGAGCTTGGGAAGTGAGTCAGTTGTTGTTCGCTGATGATATAGCGCTGGTGGCTGATTCATGTGAGAAACTGCAGAAGCTGGTGACTGAGTTTGGTAAAGTCTGTGAAAGAAGAAAGTTAAGAGTAAATGTGAATAAGAGCAAGGTTATTAGGTACGGTAGGGTTGAGGGTCAAGTCAATTGGGAGGTAAGTTTGAATGGAGAAAAACTGGAGGAAGTAAAGTGTTTTAGATATCTGGGAGTGGATCTGGCAGCGGATGGAATCATGGAAGCGGAAGTGGATCATAGGGTGGGGGAGGGGGCGAAAATCCTGGGAGCCTTGAAGAATGTGTGGAAGTCGAGAACATTATCTCGGAAAGCAAAAATGGGTATGTTTGAGGGAATAGTGGTTCCAACAATGTTGTATGGTTGCGAGGCGTGGGCTATGGATAGAGATGTGCGCAGGAGGATGGATGTGCTGGAAATGAGATGTTTGAGGACAATGTGTGGTGTGAGGTGGTTTGATCGAGTAAGTAACGTAAGGGTAAGAGAGATGTGTGGAAATAAAAAGAGCGTGGTTGAGAGAGCAGAAGAGGGTGTTTTGAAATGGTTTGGGCACATGGAGAGAATGAGTGAGGAGAGATTGACCAAGAGGATATATGTGTCGGAGGTGGAGGGAACGAGGAGAAGAGGGAGACCAAATTGGAGGTGGAAAGATGGAGTGAAAAAGATTTTGTGTGGTCGGGGCCTGAACATGCAGGAGGGTGAAAGGAGGGCAAGAAATAGAGTGAATTGGAGTCATGTGGTATACAGGGGTTGACGTGCTGTCAGTGGATTGAAGCAAGGCATGTGAAGCGTCTGGGGTAAACCATGGAAAGCTGTGTAGGTATGTATATTTGCGTGTGTGGACGTGTGTATGTACATGTGTATGGGGGGGGGGTTGGGCCATTTCTTTCGTCTGTTTCCTTGCGCTACCTCGCAAACGCGGGAGACAGCGACAAAGTATAAAAAAAAAAAAAAAAAAAAAATATATATATAATGTTTATTTATATTTATTTTGCTTTGTCGCTGTCTCCTGCGTTTGCGAGGTATGGCAAGGAAACAGACGAAAGAAAAGGCCCTACCCACCCCCATACACATGTATATACATACACGTCCATACACACAAATATACATACCTATACATCTCAACGTATACATATATATACACACACAGACATATACATATATACACATGCACATAATTCATACTGTCTTCCTTTATTCATTCCCATCGCCACCCCGCCACACATGAAAATAACCACCCCCTCCCCCCAAATGCGCGCAAGGTAGCACTAGGATAAGACAACAAAGGCCACTTTCGTTCACATTCATTCTCTAGCTGTCATGTAATAATGCACCGAAACCACAGCTCCCTTTCCACATCCAGGCCCCACAGAACTTTCCATGGTTTACCCCAGACGCTTCACATGCCCTGGTTCAATCCATCGACAGCACGTCAATATATATATATATGTGTGTATATGTGTGTATATATGCGTATGTGAGTGGCAGTGTCTTTCTTCATCTTTTTCCTGGTGCTACCTTGCCAATGCTGGAAACAGTGATCAAGTATTAATTTCTTTTCTAGAATAATATCCTCAGAAAAAAGTCCATAAGCAAAGAAAAATGTCCATAGGCACTGTTTGCTACTATAATTCTTGAATATTTTCAGTCTCCAGAAGACTAATCATAAGGCTTTTCAGAACAGCAAAAGAAGCTTCTATACTTAATTGGTAGTGCTGTATGACAGCATCATGTTCTAAAATGATTTATGCAACTCCAAATTGATTGTGAGCATTTGGGAATGAGACCATGAAATTCTTGCATTCTTTGATGTTTTATGTCTTATAGAATTACCACAAGTTTGGTGGGAAACTCAAGTAAAGCATTTTTTCAACTGTTCATATGCATTGTTATAAGTTGGTATTTGTGCTACTCAGGACATTTATGAAATATCAGATGTCCTAAATTCAAACTTTTCATGTGAATGATTTGAAGTAATCCTAACTTTTATGAAACATATGATAAATTTGAAAAAAAAAAAAAAGCCATAGGGGGGGACTAGCAGCCACAAAAAATCCATTATTGAATGGGTTAAGTAAGCATGTAATGTGTGAATCTTGTCTGCATGAGCACCCTCTTGGAATTGATCAAGATACAATTTTCTAAGATAATGCATTTCCTGATTCCATTATTAATGCCGGTGTAGGATGCACAACAACTCTGACATTTGAATTATTGATTAATTCAGTCTCTGGTGTGCTTTATTTTCTATGACCTGAGAGTCCCCCTTTGATAGAGCAGACTGTATCATTAAAAACAGCAAGTTTTATCCACAAAATGTCAAAAAGAAAAGTAAAGATAAATACCAGTTTAAAAAAAAAGTGAAAAGCAGTAGTATCTGACTCATAAAAATGTTTGACTTCATTATCTGGTAAAATTAATTAAAAACTGAAGAATTGTGACATCCCAGTCAGAAAATCTAACTAAAACATTCTCAGCAATAGAAGCATTTAAGGGTAAGTTTTGGTAGCGCAAAAGAACTGAAACATTCTCAGCAATAGAAGCATTTAAGGGTAAGTTTTGGTAGGGCAAAAGAACTGAAATGTTCTCAGCAATAGAAGCATTTAAGGGTAAGTTTTGGTAGCGCAAAAGAACTGAAACATTCTCAGCAATAGAAGCATTTAAGGGTAAGTTTTGGTAGGGCAAAAGAACTGAAATGTTCTCAGCAATAGAAGCATTTAAGGGTAAGTTTTGGTAGCGCAAAAGAACTGAAACATTCTCAGCAATAGAAGCATTTAAGGGTAAGTTTTGGTAGGGCAAAAGAACTGAAATGTTCTCAGCAATAGAAGCATTTAAGGGTAAGTTTTGGTAGCGCAAAAGAACTGAAACATTCTCAGCAATAGAGGCATTTAAGGGTAAGTTTTGGTAGGGCAAAAGAACTGAAATGTTCTCAGCAATAGAAGCATTTAAGGGTAAGTTTTGGTAGCGTAAAAGAACTGAAACATTCTCAGCAATAAAAGCATTTACGGGTAAGTTTTGGTAGCGCAAAAGAACTGAAACATTCTCAGCAATAGAAGCATTTTAGGGTAAGTTTTGGTAGGGCAAAAGAACTTAAACATTCTCAGCAATAGAAGCATTTAAGGGTAAGTTTTGGTAGCCTAAAAGAACTGAAACATTCTCAGCAATAGAAGCATTTTAGGGTAAGTTTTGGTAGGGCAAAAGAACTTTAAAGGAAGCAATCGTTTGTAAGCAGTAGACATTACAGTCAGGTAAGTATATTTATAGAATCTTTGGTTCATCATTCTCAAGCATGGATGGCTGTTTTTGGTGTTTTACCTAAACATCGTATGCACTATCTTTGATGAAGACTAAAACCTGATCTGCCCCTTTTGCTTCACATCTTCAGTGTACAAGTACAAAGTAATCCTCAGACTCCTTCATAGCTGAGGAAGTCTCATTATAAAAATGAAGCTGAAATAGTTTACGCATAACTAAGCAGATATACAATTGCTGGTTTGTACATTTTGGTGAATTCAAAAGGATGCCTTGAAACAGAACAGTCATCACTTTGTTCAGCAGTATACAATTATGGACCTGTATATCCATCAGAGGACACAGAAGAGCTGAATTTTATTCCCAGTAAACATATTAATACAAATTGAGTATCCACCTGCTGATACCTGATAAGGCCTAAAACTGTGCCAGTTTGGGATGAAACCTGCAACAGAGAGAAGTGGAATGGTCATTACCCAGGCTAAGAGACTACAAAGTCCAGTGTCATTCACATGACTGTTATCAACCCATCGTACATGCTGAGAATAAAGAGAGCATACGATATCAAATTTTCCTTGATACCCAGGCTCTGTGAATATTACGACAGTCACAGTGATAAGCCCCGCAACAGAACTCTCACTTAAGGCTGTCAAGCTAATTACGTATACTACAGAGAATCTTAACATGCTGTTAAATTACATATACTATACTTATCCTACAGAGAACCTTAACATGCTGTTAATTACATATACTACAGAGAATCCCAACATCAGTGAAGTCTCTTATCAAGAGAATGAAATTAGGAGAATTAATCCCAATTGTCAAGATAAGAGGCTACTTATTATGACTATGGCCTCCCTGCCATTACTAACATCACAGTGGTTAGGAAGCATGCTCTACAAGCAAGTGGGTTCATCCCTGAGATAAATTTCGTAACTCCATAATTGCGTTTATACATCAAACAGTAAGGAGTTACATTTCAGATCACCCACTGTGAAAAAGGAGGGAATTAGACATTAGAATGTGCCAATAAGATAATAGCTTTAAGCAGATAGGACTGTCTTAACACAAAAACTTTCATTTCTGATCACTTCATTGTAATCATTTAAACTGCTTTTGTTCTCAAAATCTGGCTGCACATCCCAGTGGGGCCTTGTGTGCTTAAGTTGCATGAATGTTAGAAACTTGAAAACTGACCAACTCAGTAACTTTCTTTCCTTCCACAGCCACATCTGGACTGCACAGCTCTTTACCTTCTCAAGTTTGCATGATTCATAGAGCTTAGTTTCCTTTAAGAGGCAGTTGTACCCTAACTGGATGACTGTGGTAGTACTCCATAGTAGATCTAGCCTTGATGTTGGCACCATTACTTGTGCCTGATTCGGTGGGGATGGGGGTTAACTTGTTCACACATACAGAAGAGTCAAACGTATGAAAATACCAGGGTCATCTGCAGATAATTATCTGTCAAAATTAGTAAATCTTCTATATCAGTCTCATTCAGCCGTGCCTTGATTATGCTAGTATATGATAATCAGATAACTAGAGACATTGGTTGGCCAATAATATGGAAATTTATAAAGGGAAATATATACATGTATATAGAACTACAACATTGAAGAAGTAGATTGATGTAATTTTTTCAATATATTGATGAAGTTACCATTGACACACTGATATTATTTCTTTTGAGCATCTCAGTAGTTAAGAATAAGCCACGTTGGTTTCAGAAATTCCCGTAACTGTCCACATAAGGGTGTTGTTCTGGCATACATTGGAGCATATGACTTGGCACTTGCCGTTCTGGCTCAGCAAGTATGAGCTTTGGTGGACTTTATGAATAGTTGTTAAAAAGACACTAATAGCTTGTTCATAGAAGAAATTACTAAGTTTATGTGCCCTCTTAACATTGTTAATATAGTGCCAGGAACAGCATGCATACAATAGGTACATGATATGGTAACAAGAGGGGCAAGAAAAATACAAATTTTATTACATAACTGACATATTTTCAACAGTATGAAAGTCATTATCACAGCAGCAGATTACATCTAAATGGAAAAATGTCACCACTGAATTTCCTGAAAGCAAGTGCAGATATGTTCAGGTAATGTTCCATTTTCCTTCAAATTTTCTGGTATAAAAATGAACAGTACTGCAGAAACAGAATTTTACATATTCATTCAGGTTTCACATAGAATCTCATTACATTAAAAGCAATGCTCATCAATCTTCATTCTCTCCTTAGTTGATGAATGCTGCTAACACCAGGTTTATTAAGTAATACGTAATCGAGTATTTTTAGTGATATTAAATAAATTTTGTAGTCAACCTTTATGTTCATTATACATTTGTGTAATTTACTTTTATACATTACTGAACTATTTAGTACATTTTCTTTCATATTCATTTAAAATACATTTTGAAAATGAGGTGACTTTTTCATATACATTTTACAGACAAACGGTTGGAATGATAGGCTTAAAAATAAATCATTATATCTATGGGATGGTAGTGGTTAATAATCTTGTAAAATCTACAATAAACCCATTGTGTACCATGTATACAATATATTCAACTCTCTTTAACATGCATGAATGAACATTGACATGACTAGATTGTGATGGTAATTACATCATTCTGACAATAGAATCCAATGACTTACAGCTTATAATGCAGATATATATATATTTCATCGCTACCTCGCAAACGCGGGAGACAGCAACAAAAAAAATATATATATATATATATATATAATATATATATATATATATATATATATATATATATATATATATATATATATATTTTTCATACTTGATCGCTATTTACCATGTTTGCAAGGTAGCACCAAGAACAGAACTGAGGCCGCATCCACTCACATCCATCCACAACCAGGCCTCACAGATTTTTCCATGGTTTACCCTGGATGCTTCACATGCCCTAGTTCAGTCCATTGACAGCACCTCCAATCCTGTAGACCACATCATTCCAGTTCACTCTATCCTGTGCATGCCTTTCACCCTCCTGCTTGTTCAGGTCCTGATCACTCAAAAGTCTTTTTCACTCCATCCTTCTATCTCCACTTTGATCCCTGCGTTCTCTTTGTTCCCTCCACTTTTGACACATATATCCTCATTGTCAATCTTTCTTCATTTATTCTCTCCATATGTCTAACCCACTTTAGCACATCCTCTTCAGCTCTCTCAACCACACTCTTTATTACCACACCTCTCTCTCACCCTTTCATCACCCAAGACTCTTGCATTATTTCCCTTGCCACCCTATCCACAAACAAATTAACCTTGGTGACATCACACACCCCTGCCGCAGACTGACCTTCATTGGGAACCACTCGCTCTCCTTTCTTCGTACTGTACACACGCCTTACATCCTTAATAAAAAGTTCTCACTGCTTCTAGCAGCTTTCCTCTCACACCATATATTCTTAAGACCTTCTACAAAGCATCATTATCAACCCCATCATAAGCCTTCTCCAGATCCATAAATGCCACATGCAAACCCAACTGTTTTCTAAGCATTTCTCACTCATATTTTTCAAGCAAATAACTGATCCACACAACCTCTACCATCCCTGAGGATGGGAGAGAAAGAATATGACCCACCTATCTCCTGCATGTTATAGAAGGCAAGTTTGTTTTTTAATCTTTCTCTCCTGTCTTACTTTCCGAAAGGAACAGAAGAAAGAGCCAAATGAGGATCTTGTATTCTCTAAGGCTCAGTCATCTGTTCTGGACACTACCTCACTCATGCAAAGAATAACAAACATGTATTAAAGAAAATATGTGTATACTCATTGTATATAACTTAATCTCATAATATATACCATTTAGTTAATACTCACATCATCGTTGTAACACGAATTGCACTCTTGGAAAAAATATCCTTGGACATGTCATTAAAAGATAGATATACAGTATAATGAAATTAACTAACATTTTTGTAACAGGGTGCAAGCTCAAGCTTTACCTATTTTAAGGAGCAACATTTTGGATACGAGATAAACAGTCACATCTCACTTATGAAATACTCCTTGGAGCTCATCAAATTTTGCATCTCAGATTGCAAAACCAGCATATTCTTATGATATGGTAATGGTTAAAAAGTTACAAGGTGTGGCGACTGACAGCAAAGTCAAGATTCAGGACACTAAACAGAATTTTTTTCTCAGACATATGTGAAAATAATTATTCTCTGAATAATTATGAAGGTTAAAAGCTACATGCTTTTCAGATGAAGATGATTAATCATTTTCAGTTCTTGTTAGCTTACAGTTATCATTTATTTGTATCATCGTAATCTTAAAAAGCTTCTTGAAAATTTCAGAATGTGATTCTCACCGTAAATCCCATAGCCAGTAATTCCTCATTTCCATTGAGTATTTTGATCTTGTACTACATTGAAAGACGATCATTATGAATACAGTTTTCATCCTACTAAATGTTTTATTTTTAAACATGGTTTACTGACTTCAAATGCAAAATTCTAAAAAAATCAGGAGTTTGAGGAATTTGAAAAATAACCTGCAAAGTACACAAATTCCCATAAACTTTACAACTTATAAGACAGTTACTCAAAGTATAGGTTCTTAGATAAAGTTTCTTTGGTAAGACAGTCTTTTTACAGAACACATAGTTCTTTATAATTCAGTAGTTACATTGCTGTTTTGTCATCACTTCATACAGTACCTAGTCACAGCCCTGGTTTTCAGAAATAGCTTTGTATGAGTTACAAGCAGAACAAAATAACAAGTAAGGCACTTGCAGCCATTTGCATCGGTACACCTGCATGCACGTATGAGAGAGGGTCAGATATAATTCTGATTTAGAGTTGAATTGTTTTTCATTGTTTTTTCATACTGAGGTGTGAGAAAAGAATTAACAAAGGAAGTCACTTTCCACTGCCATGTTAAACAACAGTCTTCACAAAGGACAAAAGTTAATATCGGTTTCCTTTCTCACAACTTATATGGTACAATAAAATTTAATATCAGTTTCCTTATTCACAATTTATATGGGAGAATAAAAGTTAATATCAGTTTCCTTTCTCACAACTTATATGATAAAAGAAAAGTTTATATCAGTTTCCTTTCTCACAACTTATATGATAAAATAAACGTTACTATCGGTTTCTTTTCTCACAATTCATATCACTTTTCAACAGTATCCTTTCTTGTGTACATGTATGTTTTCAGTAAAAAAACAAGAGATTTGATACTTCAAATAACAGTATTAACATGATTTCTGTTTTATCGCCCTAACACATTATGCAATACAAAATTGCAAATTCACTCCATCCTAACACATTATATGATACAAAATCACAAATTCACTCACAAACTTGTATCATTTAAATATTCATTTAAGAGCAATCATAAACATTCATATACATTAAAATTCACATACAAATCAGAAGTAGAAGGTAGCTGCATAGAATATTGCGAAGACCAAGATTTTTTCAGTTAAATCAATAAAAGCTTTCCTAATACATTATCACTTCTGTTCATGTATAAAATTAACCTCCCTACATTTATTCATGTATCATCATTATGACAATGGTCACCTGATTCTGAACAACCACTTAAGTGATAGATTAATTACACTATTACTCAAGCAGTAGTTTGTAACATGGAAAGTTTGAGGAATGTTGGAATAATTACAGTGCTAAAGATTATTAAGGATACAGTATACCTAAATTTGGTGATACAGTTGAATACATTTTCTATCTATATCTCTGATGCCTAATCCCTCTGGCCGTACAGAGGACGGCCACGACAAAAGTCTCCACATACCTGTCCTCACATGCCTTTCTCGAATACACCAATCCACACATTCTTCCCCCATTTCTCTCCCTCTTTGTCTCTCCATCTCACAGGTGGTCTTCCCCTCATATCAACTCCTTTAATTGCACTATCAAACACTCTAATCCCTTTAATCGTACTATCATACACTCTCCTTGTATACTCCTTGTCTTGCATTTTTTCCACAGGCCCAGACCACTTCAAAGTATTACACTTCACCTACTCCACAATTTGTTCCCGTAATCATTCCCTGCCATACCAAATCTCACATCCAACCATTCATTGCTTTCTTTTTTCCATCTAGTCATACCACATGTTCCTTTCTATTAATGCATTTTAATATATTGTAGTACCAGAATTAATTCATACTTCATATCACAGTAAATTTCAGAATCCTTATTTGCAAGTAGAGTGGAAAAAAATATGTTTGTGATCATAATTTGAATGTCTACAGACTGAATTCTGTCGCAACAGCCGTATACCGATTAGTAACCAATAAATACAGCAAAGTGGGTTAGGACAGAGTTATTGCTTTTGTAGTATACAGTCTCAAACAAAACCCACAGAACACACCGTAAGTTCCATTACATACCTGGTCAAAACATGTGCAGGGTTGAAGGTGTACAGAGCCCTCTCTTTCTGCCTATAGAGATAGAAAAGTCACTACAGCTTAAGTTTGGTGTGTTGTACAACCTATTTACAATTGTTTAATAAATTTACTTGTCAGCACCCACATACATAAGCATACTACATTTCACTTTGAAAAGAATGGAATGGAAAAACAAATGATTTTCACTTTTTAAAAAGATATTCCTAGATCTGGCAAGGCTAATATTCTTAATTACTGAGAGAGAATACTATTCATGTATCTTTTGCACATGGTAGAAGATGACTAAGATAGGTGAGTGCAGGGGCTGGAAATCTTTCCCTTCTTTATTACCTTTTTCTAGATATTTCTTTATTTATAATTACATCTGGACCTTTTTCTAAGAAAGGATCCTGATATTATCCAAGATGTCTTACCAAAGGCATCTGCAGCCCAAAGCTACTACTTCCAGTAGCAGGGAAATGTGGACCCCTTTAGACTGAGAAGTCCTTTTATGAGATTTTACTCTCAGTGATACAGCCTCACTAAAGGCAACTTTTCATTCACAGTGTAACCTGTCGATGGTGGAGTCCAGTATTTTCATACTTGTCTGCTGTTTCCCAGGTTAGGAAAGTAGCACCAGGAACAGATGAAGATAGCCTGCATTCGCTAACATCCATCCCCTTGCTGTCAAGTGCAATGCACTGAAACCACAACCCCTCTAGCCACAACCAGGCCTTACTGACCTTTCCCCTGGCCACTTCACTCCTACCAAATGATTTAACAAACCATTATTAACTTGTATTTACATAAAAATTATGGCCTAATGTTATAGCCTATTACTTTTTCCTAATGCTCCCTCTACTTAATGTTTCTACTGAAAGCTTCTGTCTAATGTTCCTACTTAATACTGCCATCCATTGCTCCTTCCATTTTGCCAAAAGTCAGGACTAATGCAAAGCATTCACTGCAGGAAAAGCTAGAGTTGCAAAGAATGAGTTGTGTGAGTTAACTGTTGTTAAGTGTTATTAGTAACAGGGAGAGATTGTTTATTTGTGGACAGAATACCATCAGCCCATGTGTGGATGAGACAGAAAGAAAAGACAGCTACCTGGGTGAAAGGAGTGCAACTTGACAACCCTGAAGTGCTGGCTTTCTGTGCGGGTAGTACAGCCTGTGGTGGCCTACCAACTACTACCTACACATATATCCTTTTTGTGAACCTCTCCTCATTCATTCTCTCAACATGTCCAAACCATTTCAGCATGCCCTCTTCAGCTCTGTCAACCACACTCTTCATATTACCGCACCACCTCTTTACCCCTTTTATTACTTACTCGATTAAACCACCTCACACCATAAAGGCAGATAATAAAGGCAGACAGTATGAATTCTGTACATGTGTATATATGTGTCAGAGGTGGAGGGAATGAGGAGAAGTGGGAGACCAAATTGGAGGTGGAAAGATTGAGTGAAAAAGATTTTGAGTGGTCGGGGCCTGAACATGCAGGAGGGTGAAAGGCATGCAAGGAATAGAGTGAATTGGAACGATGTGGTATACCGGGGTTGATGTGCTGTCAGTGGATTGAACCAGGGCATGTGAAGCGTCTGGGGTAAACCATGGAAAGTTTTGTGGGGTCTGGATGTGGAAAGGTTGCTGTGGCTTCGGTGCATTATACATGACAGCTAGAAACTGAGTGTGAACGAATGTGGCCTTTGTTGTCTTTTCCTAGCGCTGCCTCTTGCACATGCGGGGGGAGGGGGTTTTCATTTCATGTGTGGTGGGGTGGCGGTGGGAATGAATAAAGGCAGACAGTATGAATTATGTACATGTGTATATATGTATATGTCTGTGTGTGTATATATATATGTGTATATGTTGAGATGTATAGGTTGGTATGTGTGCATGCGTGGACGTGTATGTATATACATGTGTATGTGGGTGGGTTGGGCCATTCTTTGGTCTGTTGAATTATGTACATGTGTATATATGTATATGTCTGTGTGTGTATATATATATATATATATATATATATATTGTATACGTTGAGATGTATAGGTAGGTATATGTGCATTGTGGACGTGTATATATATACATGTGTATGTGGGTGGGTTGGGCCATTCTTTCGTTTGTTTCCTTGCGCTACCTCGCTAACGCGGGAGACAGCGACAAAGAATGATAAATAATATATATATTTACACACCCTAGCCTCAGTCAGTTACCTAATTTATCAACCAACCTTTAGGGGAGGATGAACAGCTGGGTTGACTGAGGAGTGAATGACACAGCTAGGATTTGAACCTATGCACTTGATCAAGGGCAGCCCATAAATGCATTGCGGTCAGCATTGCTAACCACTACACCATAGAGGTCCAAATGTTTTTTGTCTGTACTCTTTCTTGTTCGCCAATTTTTTCATTTCCTCTTAATATCATAATGCAAAAGATACACATAACCATCTGTTTAGCACCATCAGTTAGTCTAAAAATATTTAAATGGCGTATGATGGAAATGAATATTTATGTTGCTTCTGTGTGGATGCTTTTTTATGGTACCAAATTATAGAAATATTGATTTCTTGCTGTCTTTTACCCAACATGAACTTAAACATTATATCTCTGAATGGCACTTGATGGCATTGATTATTATCAATCTTAAGTATGCTCATATTATCCCAGCATTCTGGTGATGAAAGGGTTAATTGAGATGTCATGATTGGTATACCTAAGCAGCTTTGGCATGACTAAAGTCAACAATACATAGTGTCACAACTAAAAGATTTAAAATTGCGTATCCCCTGCAATCACTGAAAAGAAACATGTTAAAGCTTTTCATCTTCATATACCAAAAGAGTAGCAAAGCTGTCAAGGAAATCTTATTTGAAAATTTGAGCTCCTATGTTACAAAGTTGAAAATATGGAACTTAAAAATACAACTAATGGTTTAAGGTACTAATGAACTTGACGGCTCAACAAACACAGTGATAGGCCGCATATTAGCCATGATATAATGTCTAGAGCAACATACAAGAAATTTTAATATGAATTCTAAATTAAGAAGCAACAAAGTGAAAATGGTAAATTTTCTGGTCACATCAAATACCTCAAAATTCAGTCTTTGAAAATACTGTTGTTTGCAATGAGTTCCCTTATTAAACACAAAATCAATTCAGCAAGATTATTCTTTTTAAGAATCTCTCCAAGAACTTACAAAATCTAAATGAAATGCTGCTTCAGTGAGTTCCCTTGTTAAACACAAAATCAATGCAGCAAGATTATTCTTTTTAAGAATCTCTCCAACAACTTGCAAAATCGAAATGAAATGCTGCTTCAGTTATTTCACAATATGCGAGTGATTTTGGATGCTGAATGTACCTGATTCACCTCCATGGTACTGGGAGTGATGTTAATCATATTGGACAGATTACTTTGATTTTCTAAGATTCTACTCTGTTACTGGAATATATATGAAAGATGATATTCAGATGAATTTTGTTTGATCAGGGCAATATTAGGAACTATGGAAACCCTTGAATTTAAAACCAGTTGTGCCAATAATTTTGGGTCGTCCATTACTAATGCCAACATGAAAGGTATCTAAAAAACAAATATCAGCATAGAAAACACTTTGGTGTTTGTGAACACCATTACCTGAGACTGAGAAATGGCTGGCTGTCTCTGTCTTAAGAGGTATCTTTGATTACAGTCGCATGAGCAAAACATTTATCTCAAGCTAATGTTAAAAATTTTAACCATGACTATTGGTGACTCACTTTGTTTAAAGAGAGCAGTTGTAATTTATTCATAAGTAATCAGTAGCCTGTCACTAGCTACTGTTAACTATATTATCATTACAGAAATTCTAGTACAGAGTCACATATGAATAAGAAATATGATTCAGATTGAGTATGCAGTCTAGTAGGATACAGCTGCTCTTAAAGAAAAGGTTTCAGCACACCATTTTAGTTATCCAAAGGGGTCAGATTTCATCTCTTAGTAGTTACAAATTATTAAATTTCTTCCTTTGATATTTTTCTTCTCAAACTTACATACTTTTACTTCCTTACTTACAAGACCCATGTTTTACCTAAAGTAACTTCTTTCAAGTGGTTTTCGTAATTTTCTCTTGAACAGAGTTTTCCACTTATGTTGAAATTATAATCTCACATTTCCCAGTGTACCTGTTCAGTGGAGACCTTTTTGGGGGGAAGATTGAGCACATGTCCACCAAACATAACAGCTCCATTTACAACTGAGAAAATTTCCTACTTGACTAGAGTGCGAGATGAGAAGGGACTTTACCACTAACCTCCAGAATCTGAAAATCCAATAAAAAAAAGTGCTGACTGTCTCTGGAAATGTAAAGGGTGATTGGACTAAGTATTATTTGATCAGGTTAAGCTATTGGCAAGAAAGTTTGTCACTGTAGACTTTTTTTTTTATTAACATATAAGTTAGCCTCATATATTTCCAATTTTGCTTCGTGTTCATTTTATGAATACAGTTATAGCCCATAGAATGGAAATAAACATAAAACAAATATCATGAGAGTATATCTGCATAGGGTAAGCAGGGAAATATACAAAGATTTAGGGATTATTCAAATAATCAGCCATGTCAACAGCTGACGTCATTAGCAGTATACAAAGATATGCAAAAGAGAAGTATGGATAGAGTAACTAAGTACACGTGTGAGAATGGCATCATTTAAGACAAACATGTGAAGGTGAGCTATGACAGTAGTGTCTGAATGAGGTACTGGAAAGAAAATACAACTGAAAAGTGGGAAAAGCACTGAGGCTATGGGTGGGAAAGTAAAAATATAGAATTTAACTTGAAAATATATTTAATTATAAATTTTTAAATGGGATATTTTTTTTAATAAAAATAATTTATATTTTCTATACATATCTGACATATACAGTATATATGCACTTACCAGTATGTGTTTGAGATGTAATATATACAGATGCAAAATATAACATGATTACACCTTTATCACTTATTAAATGACTATCCTATCTGACCAACACACATTATAAATAATTCAATTCATGATAAACCTTAATGAAGACTAATAACTTGGTACTTTAGAGTTTCAACATTTACTGTTATAAGGGTTTCTTCATTTGCTACTCCTTATAAACAGAAACTGAGGCATATTGCACATTAAAAGCAATATCATCCATAATATAGCTGTGATTCAGGCTGAGAGAGTTTGTCACACAGGTACAGATATCACTGGCCTCCCTGTAAAAAGAAAAATATCACATTGATAATGATAAAAAAATAAAAGTTCTCCAAACACACGAAAACTCAATTATTAAGTGAATCAATAATAAAGTCTAACACATTTATAAAAATAAAAAATGCTTCCAGTTCATAATGAGTTTATTATGAAAATGAAATTCATATTACAACAGTAATTAATGACTTTATACATTTTTCATAATTCAGATGAACCGTTTAACCTCTCAGAGAGTTTTCTCTACACTCCTATACCACCTCTCCTTTTTTCTTCAAGATGTAGGAAAGCATTCTTATCCTTACAAAATAAGAAATAAACATTATAAAAGTAAATTTGGATATATGGAGAGAATGAGTGAAGAAAAGCTGACAAAGAGGATATACATGTCAGAAGTGGAGGGAACAAGGAGAACAGGGAGACCAAATTGGAGAAGGAAAGATGAAGCAAAAAAGATTTTGAGTGATCAGGGTCTGAACATGCATGAGGGTGATTGTATCATTTTCAAGGTGATTGTGTCATCATACAATCTCTGAATAATGTTCATCAAAATCACGATGATCTTCTCATGAAAAGATATCTAATGTTTCAACAAGCAACAGAGAAAAATAAACGTTAGAAATATAATTACTTTATTTTAAAGGACAATATTTTAATCTCAACAAAAATCAATATCCATCCAAATGGAAAACTTTTATTTATGTCCAAAGAATTCAATTTTTTTGCATAAAAAAGCAACATATTTTTAACCAAGGTGGGACAAGTGCTTGGAAGACTTTGGCAAATTTTACTAACAGTCAGGTCAATAATTAAACAATATTCCTCTTATATCCAAGTGTTTTTTCTGCCATACTGAGGTAGTGTCTGGAAAACAATGATGATCTCATTTGTAAAATGCACTGAGACCAGCACCTTACCCACAGTCATGCCCCACAGACTATTCCATGGTTTACATTGACAGCTTCATATGCTTTAGTTCAGTCAAATGCAAGCACTTTGCCCTTAATATACCACGTCAATCAAATTAATACAATTCCATGATGCCTCTCAAACCTCCTTAATGTTCAAGCTCCAAATGCCAAAGCCACCATCAGTCCATCTCTTTGTTGGCCTTCCCTTTTGTCCCTCCAT
Source organism: Panulirus ornatus (assembly GCF_036320965.1). Classification (NCBI taxonomy): domain Eukaryota; kingdom Metazoa; phylum Arthropoda; class Malacostraca; order Decapoda; family Palinuridae; genus Panulirus; species Panulirus ornatus. Next base: position 50,829,817 of record NC_092240.1, on the reverse strand, counting down.
TCCTAATACACACATCCCTATTTTGTCCTTTTTTTGCTTCTTTCCAATATACACAAACCATTTCAGCATATCCTGGTCAGTGCAGCTCTCTTAATGAGAATGTGCTTATCTTGGCATCTCTCTCTCTCTCTCTCTTACAGTATCATTCCTTACATGATCAACATGCCTCACGAGGCATTTCATTTCCAGCCCAAGAGTAGCATCCATTCAAAAATAAGAGAACAACACTACATTAAAAAAAAAAGTCACTGCCCTCACAGACATTGACCTTTCCTTTCACATTAGCCTTAATGCTCCCAGGACCTTAACTCCCCAACCCATCCTATTATTCTCTTCAGCTCCTGTGGTACCATCTGCTGCTATGTCCATTTCCAGGTATGTACGTTACTCCACTTCCTTCAGGTACTCCCAGTTCAAACCTGCACTCAGACCATCTTCTCTCATCCCCCTGCTCTGCCTAAGTACGTTAGTTTTTTCACATTTACTCTCAACTTCTTCCTTCACACAATTTTTCCAAACTCTGTTGCCAGCTTCTGGAGTACCTCTCAGGAGACTGCCATCAGGGCCATGTCATCTGCAAACAGTAACTGATTTATCACTCATGCAATCTGACTCCAAGTGTACTGCAGACCAGTCCCATGCTGGAAGACCCTTCCATTGCCTGCCTCTCCATCCTGTCTACAAACAGTTCAAAATACTGAAGTGACATCACACTTCATTGATACAGATCCACCTTCATCAGGAACTATTCACCCTTCTCCTTTCCTTATGCCTTACTTTTTGCATAAAAGCTCCTCCTTGCATTTCATAATTATCATTTACCCATTGTATTCATAGCAACTTCCCCAAGGCCTTTCTGTCAACCACATCAAATGCTTTCTCTGGAGCCAGAAATGCCATACACTTCTCCAAATATTTTTCATATAAATTATTCTACCTATTGTGAAGACACACTGCTCATCACCTGTCACGTTTTCTGTATGTCATCCTATCAACTGCTACTTTTACATACTTTTGATTTGTGGTGTAACCTCAAGATTTTTATATCTTCAACCTATTTAGCTTAAAGCTACACAGCTCATCACTCGTCACTTGTTCTCAGTATGACATCATCCTATTGCTACTTCTGCATACTTTTGATTGATGGTGTAACCTCAAGCTTTTACATCCTTTCTTTCATGTGTTTTTCACTATTAGTATAAGACAGGAATAGGTTTCCCCTAATGTACATAGAATTGAATAAGACATCATATTTAGAGTTATTAATAAATCTCTCATGTTCTCTAATGTTCTCAATATTATTCTACCATTAGGTAGGAGCTCAAACACCATTGTCCAAAATTATCCATTTTATTTCTATCAAGTTTTTGCCTTCACTGAGACATCATTTTTGCAAAAAGAGAAAAAACTGCGTCACAAAACGGGTATGAAATGCAAAATGCTAACAAAATGTACATACGAAACACGCTCGGAACCACAACTCCCTATCCATATCCAGGCCTCACAGACCTTTCCATGGTTTACCCCAGTCGTTTCACATGATCTGGTTCAGTCCATTAATAGCATATTGACCCTGGTATACCACATCATTCCAATTCACTCTATTCCTTGCACACCTCTCACCCTACTGCATGTTCAGGCCCCAATCACTTAAAATCTTTTTCATGCCATCCTTCCACCTCCAATTTGGTCTCTTGCTTCTCCTTGTTCCTTCCACCTCTGACACATATATCCTCTTTATCAACCTTTCCTCACTCATTCGTTCCACATGTCCAAACCATTTCAACACACCCTCTTCTGCTCTCTCAACCACTTTTTATTACTACACTTCTCTCTTACCCTTTCATTATTTACTTGATCAAACCAACTCACACCACATATTGTCTTCAAACATTACATTTCCAACACATCCACCTCCTCTATACAATCTTATCTACAGCCCATGCCTCGCAACCATGTAATATTGTTGGAACTACTATTCCTTCAAATATACCCATTTTTGCTCTCCAAGATAATGTTTTCTCTTTCCGTACATTCTTCACCGCTCCCTCAACCTTCGCCCCCTCCCCCACCCTATAAGTTGCTTCTGCTTCCATTATTCCATTCACTGCCAAGTCCACTCCCAGATATCTTAAACATTTCATGTCCTCCAATTTTTCTCCATTCAAACTTACATCCCAACTAACTTGTCGCTCAACCCTGTTGAACCTAATAACCTTGCTCTAATTCACATTTAATCTCAACTTTCTCCTTTCACACATTTTTTAAAACTCAGTCACCAACTTCTGCAGTTTCTCACTTGAATCAGCCACCAGTGCTGTATCAAGGGCAAACATCATTTGACTAACTTCCCAGGCCCTCTCATCCCAACAGAGTGCATACTTGCCCCTCTCTCCAAAACTCTTGCATTATCTCCCTAACCACCCCATCCATAAAGAAATTAAACAACCATGGTGACATCACTCACCCCTGCTGCAGACTGACCTTCACTGGGAATCAATCACTCTCCTCTCTTCCTACTCCTACACATGCCTTACACCTTTGATAAAAACTTCTCTGCTTCTAGCAGCTTACCTCCCACAAAGCATATCTATCAACCCTATCGTATGCCTTCTCCAGATCCATAAATGTTACATACGAAGCCATCTGTTTTTCTAAATATATCCACATATATTCTTCAGAGAAAATGAGGCAAAGAGGAGCTGGAAAGAGTATTTTGAAGGACTGTTGAATGTGTTTGGTGTTAAGATGGCAGATGTGGGATATTTTGGAAATGGAGGTATGTGAAGTGAGAGTCATGGCAGTGGTTTGTAGTAATGAGATGGTGAAAGCCTCACAAAAGATGAAATGTAGCAAAGTGGCCGGAATGGATGAGACCACAGTCAAATTTCTTAAGAAACGGGGTGAACATGTTGCTGGTTAGTTAAGGAATTTCAGTGTTATGTATGGATCATGAAGGGAAGCCTGAGGATTGGCAGAAAGTCTCTGTATAAAGGCAAGGGGTATAAAAGTGAATGTTCAAATTACAGAGGTATAAGTCTGTTGAGTGTACCTAGTGAATTGTATGGGTGAGAGGATGGTTACATGGACAGAGCATGAGACTAGGGAGGAACAATGTAGCTTCAGGAAAGGTAAAGGATGTGTTGATCAGGTGTGGTGTTGAAGAGTGCATGTGAGAAATTAGGTACCTAGAGAAACTGAATGACTTGTATGAGGCATTTATATCTGAGAAAGCATATGATATGGTTGACAGCAATACTCTGTGAAAGGTGTTAGGAATACATGGTGTGGGAAGAAAGCTGCCAGAAGCAGTGATGAGTTTTTATCAAGAGTGTAAGGCATGTATGCAAGCAGGATGAGAGGAGGGTGAGTGATTCCAGGTGGAGATGAATCTGCAGCAGGGGTGTGTGACATCACCATAGCTGTTTAATTTGTTTATGGATAGGGTGGTGATAGGGGGTGAATAAAAGGGTCTTGGAGAGAGCAGGTTTATAATCTGTTAGGGTGGGGGGCTAGGATATGAGTCGGCAGTTGTTTGCTGATGACTAGGTGCTGGTGGCAGATTCAAGTGAAAAACTCAACTGTCTAATTGGGTGGTGGAGGCAATCTCATCCATGCATCTATGCCCTTGCAAAATGTCAAACACTTCAATGTTTATGTTACTCTTAACCATATATAAAAGAGCCTCAATACACTGAGTGTTAACACAGCACACCCACACATAACAGTATCTTGCCAGTCATGAAAAAAACTTGTTTATTACAAATTGCAATTTTTGGGAATGCTTTAGTGTACTCTGACACACCAAACAGATATTATTTGTCAGAAATATTGTGTTATAATTTCCATGTACTAGTTTCTACATACTAAAAAGAATTAATTACATTTGAAAATGCTTTATCATCCCAGTTGTGTTGTAAGGTTCCACCACAAGATGGTGCACTCAGCGCCGTTTTTATTGGCCCTCTTTGCGCATGCCACACTGGAAACAGTACAGTACTTAAGTTAAATCATTGGGAAATCCAACAATACTAGACTACATCCAAGAGAAAAGGGGCATTATCTTTTAATCCTATTACTGTATTGTACTGAAGAGCTGTAGAGTATTTCCAAGTGTAAACCATAGAGTGATTGCACCCCAATTATATCATGCAGTAATTTCCATACAATAAATTCAACATTTTCACAGGGAACATTCCTTATTTTTATCATGCACAACAACAAGCCAGCACAGGGATAGGATAAGGTCATTTTGTTTACTATCTCTACAAATGTCATTGTATGCCAACCAGAAACATCGCATCATAACTGGTTATGTGCACGTACTATACAGTATTGTCCTATTCCTTCTGAGTATGATGTTTTAATTTCTAAATATAGTACTGATAATGTGCTGTAGGATGAATACAGTAATGAATATGATGTTTTAATTTATGAATAATGTAAATGGATATGATGTTTTTAAGTAGACAATAAATGTGCTACTGGGTGAATACATCATTGAATGAATTTTAATGTGCCACAGGGTGAATACATTAATGAATATATTTGAATTCACAAGCTATGAAAATATGCTACAAGTGAAAACATTAATTAATATATTTCAATTTACATACAATGTGATTATGCTACTGGCTGAATATTAAAAACAAAAGGCTAGTGAACATTAATTAATGTATTTTAATTTACATACAAATGTGAATATGCTACTAGGTGAATATTAAAATACAAGAGGCTGGTGATAAAGTTGGATTTTGCATGCTGGCATAAGAGGGAAGACTCCTTCAAAGGATGGAAAATTACTGTAATGGGAAGGAATAAGGGACGCAAAATGGAGTGAGGTCACTTGTGGTGTGCCACTGGTTTCGGTCTTGCTCTTCATGACCATGGGAAATAACCTGTCAAAAGACCTAGTCTTATATCAGAATATGTTTACATATAATGCAGAGGTTGTGAGAAAAATAATAAATGGGATGGACTACATCAAACAAAAAGAGGGCCTTAGACAAGCTCCAAAGAGGGTCTGATATGTCGTTGATGAAATTCAACCCAAGAACATGCACAGTAATGAGGATGAGACAAGACGAAAAAAGACCTTGATAAGAATATGACATACCAGGAAACAAGCTGATGCCAAAATGTCACTTCAAGAGAACTATAAAGGAGACAAACTCTAAGCTGACAAATATAGAAATTGCATTTTAAGTACATGAATGAAGAATTATGTAACAAGCTATTCACATTATATACAAAATCCAAATTGGAATAAGCTTTTTAAGTTGGCCACTGTATTCATCGGTAAATGAAGAATTAATAGAGAAGGTCTAGAGGAGGGCAAAAAAAGATAATACTTAGAGACGAGGCCTGAGTTACAAGGAAAGGTCAGAGGCTGTACATTTGCCAAAAAATGCAATCCTCAAGTTTCTAAACTAGACTGACAATGATGACAACGACTGGAAAACTTAACAAGAAATTTGTCAGAAAAGATGGAAAAGTATCATAAACTTCCACTACTGATAATGTGACAATACTCCAACTGAAACCTCTTTATGGACTGGATCTACCATTCCACGCATCATCTCAGAATTAGGAACTTGATGCTTTGGCTTTGATAGCAAGGGCACCCCCGAGCTACTTTATCCTTATGGGGAAAAAAGAAAAACTCACCTGACTGGTTGTAGCAACATAAACTAGGCCCTGCAGTGATGAAGCAGAAGCCTCAAGAGGTATTGATATGGGTACACCAACCATATCCTGGGTCAGGTGAACCACACCTTCACCTGATCTGACCTGGAAACATACAAAAAATCAGTTAAGACTTTTAGACTTATATCTGTAATTTGACAGATGTGAGCGGCATAAGTTTTCCTGATCTCTCACACTTGAAAGCAAGACAGACATCTGCTGTGAAAGCAAAATAACAGGCTTACTTATGATTCAGCTGTTACCCTAAGCTCATCCAGTCAGGAGGCATGGATTCACAATCAAACAAGTTACTGAATCCCTGATTACGTGGCATTTCACCATCAGGTCCATCAATCCATAAGCCTCCAGAATCACTTGGTATATTCTGAGGAACCAGTTCAATCTATGTAGCTTCCACTTCAAGTGAAGTACTAAATTCTCTCATAAGTTAAACCAATCACTGATTAAAGAATCGACTATGTACCCCATACGCCTGGCACCGGAGCAACATAAAATTAAAGCCATGCACCACATAAACAATGTTTTGCCAGTCTATGTTGTATAACATTATCTAGAAATTGTTCTAGTTAAGTTAATCATAATGAAAACAATTGTGGAAGTATTTCTTTTTTAAATACTTGAGAATATCCTGCACACAGAGTGTACCTTGGACATCAGGACTGCCACAGGAAAACGGCTAAATGATAATCTTTCATCATCCTCTAATCCTATCTGTCTATCTGTACCTCTGATGCAATTTCCCTTCTGGAACTCTCTCAAAGGGGTGAACTCTTGTGCCCCTTCTTAGCCTTTAGTGCCTCACCCTTGACAAACACTGGCAGAGGGCAAGTCTAGTGTAGTGTTTGCAGAGTCTCCTATCAACTGTTCCTACCGATTATGTCTACCTAATGCTCCTTCCTAATTTTCTTACCAACTACTTCTACCTGATGCTCCTACATAAATGTTCCTACCTTCTACTTCTATCTATCGCTCCTAACATTTTGTGAAAGGGCAGGGCTAGTACATAGCACTCATCCTAGGACAATCTAGAGTTATGAAGAATGAGCTATGTGAGTTATGTGTTGTCAAGTGTTATGTATGACAAGGAGAGATTGTGTTTTTGTGGACAGCATGCCAGTAGTCCACGTGTGGGTGAAGCAGAAAGAAAAGATGCTGCCTGGATCAGAGGAGGGCCACTTGACAATCAATGAAGTGCTGACTCACTACACAGCTGTCTCTAACCCTCCTGATACCCAGACGGATAGTACTGGTAACATACCTCCTTGGTCATTGGCTGCCTACCAACTACTACCTCTAATCCTATTCATTCTTGTGCCAATGATTCCACTCTAACTACTTTATCTCACAACAGTGTAGGAAATGAATGAGATTTAGAGAGAAATGTATTTGGGATTAGCATTTTTTGCAGCTAGTAAGACCTGTGGTGCACTACCATTCTCACACATCAAATACACACATTACAAGTAAGCAATTGCCTTTTGTGACGAAATGGAACTATAGTACTATGTAAACATTAAACTGACTCGCTTCTAAAGATTGATGTTTATACTTTATTATAATATGAGATCTGGGAAAATTTTATAACAGATCTGGTAAAGAATGCCACAGAAACTAAAAGTGAGGAATAAATATAAGAGTTTTTGTGCCAAACCTGAGATAATACGGAGGAGTCGACAGTTGCGTAGATATACTGATCTCCAGCCATTAACACCTGGCCTGGAACTGGGGTCTGGAATGTATTACAAAAATCTGTTATTCAGAAAAACAGTTATAACGGTAGTTAACAATTTTCTAAAAAGAAAATTAAAAAAGGCAATACACTTGTTACAATGTTATTTCAAAAACAAATTTCATATTGCTTTCCATATTGTCTACAGGTGAAGCCTCCTTGGTGAAAAGGGTGCACTAGTCCAAGGACTTATTATACTTATGTAGGATTACTATTTGCGTTTTACACAAATTTCATCCATTCCTGCCTTGCCTTTGGCAAAACCCATAAGTCAAGGGATGTAAAAGAAGTTTCAGCAATATATATCAAAAATCCATTTATTATCAGTGCAAGTGATATAAATGTCAACAGAAACCAAATTCTGCCACACCACCCACCTGAACATGCACAGCATTAAGGTAATCTGCATCATGCGGACTCTCCACTGTAACAGTTCCACTATCAACATCAATGTTAACAACATGAGGAGGTGGTGGTGTCAAGTCACTCAGGATGGCCTGAATAAATATAAATAAAACTGTGTTTTATAACATGAACTTCCCTTATAACTTTTTAAAACATTATCTGATTCACATAAACACAAAAAGTAAAGTGTCCAAATGTCTAAGGATGATTCTGTATGCAGTGAATGTAAGAAAATATATTATGATACACATACACAAACATGTATAAAAAAACAATTTGTATTTGATTTAGAATAATCCAGATACTTTTAATAAGTACCTTATCTAATAAAAACCCTGATAAACAAACCTGTGGTGATTCGGTTTTCCTGACTGAAGTTGATGATATGGTTTGGCGTTGCTTTTTGTTTTCACATCTGCTATGCTCAGCAACATGCGCTAAGTAATTATCTCGTTTAACAGTCTTGAAAGAACACACCCCACATGTAAACATTATGCCATCTAGCTGGGCTGTAGAAATAATAATTAGGTTCAGTATGGTTTCTCAACTGACACGACTAATACATCCTTCCCATACTATGTACAGGTTCACTTTGCACAGATTTGATCTTGCATGGTTTATTTGTTTAATACCTAAAGTTTGCTTGGAACATATGAGTCGAACACCTAAGGTCTAGGCTTTAACCCACACCAAATCCAAAACTGAAGGCAACTCAAGCCTAGATGTGGTTTAGTTCTGTTAATGGCTTTTCTATAAGCTATTTCTGTTTCTATATATATAATCACAGTTTGTTTTCCTTTGTACGACACATTCATTTCTTGCTATTTCTATAATCACAGTATTTTCAATAATATTGTGATGTCATGCAGTCAGTGCTTAATGAATTGAAAGACATTATATATCTGTTTTCATTGTTAAAAACATATGATGAATTTCTCTTTGCATATCCATTTCTTACTCTTTTTTAACTAAAGTCTTTTCAACAGGATAATGTAGTATTGTCATGGTATCAGATCTTATGAAATGTTACAGAAGTGACAGTTTAAAAACAATAACTGTTTCTTTTGTCATCTACACAAAAATCTTAAGAGATAACTGGCAGCACCATCTAAATCACTGGGGTGAGGGTCATTCAGTTCGTGCAAAAATTCTTAAAGTAAACAAAAATATACTTAATGGTAAATAAAAAAATGTATTACAATACTTACAATACTGATCTCACAATATGAATAAAATGAGTGTTACAAATGAAAGATGACGGATGCCTAGTCATGATAAAAATTCACAAGGCCTCAGGCCAAGTTAACACAAGACAGCATATGCTCACATGTCCTTTGGGGAGGTGAGCGAGCAACAGAGTAAGTGAGCCCGTATTATTCACCTGGCTTTAAAATTTTAACAACGGCAGCTACCTTGGACAGTAATCAGGGTTGCTGGATATAAATATGAAAATGGAACTTTCAAGAACAATTCATGTCAAGTTTCATTCAAATTGCGTTGGTAGTTTCAGAGAAGACTGAAATGTGAAAAGTTAACAAATGGATGTAATCCATTTTCAGTAATAGCAGCCACACTATGTGGTGGTTAGGATTATCAGAAAATTTTGAAAAGGAAAAGGGGCCAACATGCCACGTTCTGTTCAAATTACCCAAGTAGTTCCAGAGAAAACGATTGAAATGTTAAAATTTAATGGAAAGACAATGATGACAGATGACAGACAATGAATAATGGATGCCAAGTAATGGCAAATTCTTGCTTGACCTTTGGCCAGAGAAGCTAAATAGGGGATGAAATTCCTTAACCTTGCTAAAAGTCTCAGCACTTAACATTTGCCTGGCCATGTACCTCATGCCAGCTACCTTCTTTGCTGAAGCAGCCTAAACTCAAAACCAACAGATGACTAATGTTCTGGGAGATGGCTTAGACATGTCACGATAGGCTATTAAAGAAGGAGCATTGGCAACAAGAGAAGTCACCCAGAATTCAATTCTGAGAGCCTTTATTCACATGTGGACCCTGTAGATCAGAGATACCAAACAGTCCTTAGGTTGCATGTAGTCTGCTGAGTACTAATGCCTCAAGGTAACTTTTCTATTCACACTAACTTCAGATGACACCATTTTTGTGTAAAAAGATAGAATTTTGAAAAAATATATGTCTGTTGTCACCTATTCTCCAGTTGGACATCTGGATACAACTATACTACTATATATTATTTGCATATTTTGGTATGTGCATAAGACCCAAATGAAGTACTGTACAATGAAAAAGAGAAATCTGATTCGGCTTGTCATACAGGGTCTGGCATCCTGCTGTAGACAATCCATACCAGCCTGGTAAAACATATCAAATATTACTTTAATACTAAGCTAGCATGGCAAGGTAAAGATTCCTGCAAGGAAGAAGGTTGAGGAAGGGACAAGAATGAGTTCTGGGTAAACCAAACTGTGGACTAACATCTAACTCAAACATATGAAGACACTTTTCTCCATATAATACACCCAATTACCCATTCTAATACAGAAATTAAAAGGATACTCCTCCAATTACAGCCAGTTCTCTTTATTGGCTTTGCCAGACCTGAATCAATCAAGGCACGGACACTGTGGACTGACTGAGGGTCCTCTCAATCTGCAGATGAATGCTCTATCACTTAGCCCCTGCCTAATGATCCTATAAAGAATCAAAATGGTCAAAATCCAGGTTAGCACTCACATCAGAAGCTACTTGATCTGCTCCCAAGATCTCAATATCTAACATTGGAAACTAAGGCTTATATTTGGACCCAGCAAAGAAAATATGAACTACCCTGTAGTTAAATCTAAATAAGTTCTAAAGCACTCCTACAACTGATTTTGATCAACTGGAAGTACACTTTTATTGTAGTGAGACTTAAAGCAGCCCCCATTTTTCTTTTAAGGAGGTATATGAAATAACATGAAAATTTCTGTTGCCTCCCTGTACTAAGAAGGCAGCATTCGCTCGTGCAATAAATCCTTTTTGGGGTGATTAACATCTATTACTATACACCTTTGCCTGATTTTTCTTGTTAAACATCTGCAGCACTGCTTTACTGACATCAATCTGGTTAATAGGGCTGAACTAACCTAGTAAAACCTACAGCACTATGCTTAGCCTTAAAGGCATCACTGTTGTATCAAGAATTCCTGCTTGCCTACAACAGAAATCATGAACACTTAACTGTTTAAAGTCTATATATATATGGTACATTCACCCACATATTAGCTTTAATTTAACAGAAAATGTTGGACAGTGCAAATGCACAGTTCCATTGCTGTTGTTCTGTATTTTTAATAAGCTTGTGTGTTATAAAAATATCTAGAACCAGTCTACAATACACTGGAAAAGCAAAAGATGAACAAAAAGTTTACTGTAGGTTACAATGATTGTAATAAACAATTCTACCAGCACCATACTGTGGAGGGTGATGGTCACACTGCCTGTAGGTGCACTAGTTTCAAGATTCCACAGAAGTACTTATGATTCCTGTCATGGAAAACTTGAAAATACAAGACAGTGATGCTCATCTGACCCTCAGACTAAAGGTCAAAGAGGAAAGTTGAGACATCGCCATGTGCCAAAGTCCAGCAAGTGCACATAACACCAACAAGCAAATTTGAATGAATGGCAGTGGTGAACTGTGCCCTACCATATCACCTCCGTGTCGTGATGTCACAGGCCTAGACAGGTTACAGTATACTTATCAAGGCCTTGTGAATGAACACCCATTGACTTTATATGTTTTCTGATAGTTGAAGGGGTGAATCCTCATGAACACAACTCATTCTAGGAGTAATATATCCCCATCCAACAAAACGCTCTCTGTGATGCTCATGGGGCTTGAATGCAGGAGAGAAATATACTAAAATTTGGGATTACTTACCTAATCCTGGATGTTTGTCCTTAAGGTGAACCTTAAAGGTAGTACACTGTATTGAAGCATAATCACAGTATGGACAGCGATATGGTCGCACTCCAGTATGTTGCATTTTGTGGCGTCGAAGAGAATTATGATCAGATGTGCGGTATTTGCATATTTCACAGGCAAATGGCTTTTCCCCTGAAAAAATAAAACAAAACATGTTAAAGAATTAAACTATGAGAAATATTTTTCTTACATTTCAAGAAATGAATATAATGATATATTGAAATATAAAAAATTTTGAGAGTACCACTGAGATTTAAGTTTGGTGAAGGGTGATCTGGATATTAAAGAAATAATAAGCATCTAAATTCAGGACACCTCTCTCTTAAACATTCTGTAAATTACTCATGTTTTTAATTTTTAAGGCAAAAGAAAGGGGGGTCAATTTATAAAGTACACAAGTAATATTTACAAGGGGGTAGAAATCTTTACATGATAACATGAAAAATATCTACCATGCTTAAAGTAGGCTAGGCACCTAATCCTGAACTAATTTACCACATATCAGACTACCAATTACCTGTAAGAAATGCCATGCTTTCAGTAGGCTAAGCAATGGTAGCCTAAGCTCCTTTGCCTAGAGCAATGGTAGCATAAGTTCTTTAGCCTAGTGAGTCTATTGTGGGTACCATACAGGCAAAACCACACTCAATCCCCAAGTTTCACTTTACATTTACACATAAATATTTATCACGCACTTTGATATATGTTGATTGCTGATATCCTCACATTTTATCTCTAAGCCTAACTTTTCATAGCAGTATTCCAGGTCATCTTAGAACTGACAGAGTTGGTAATGCTATTGATAGCATTTCTGTTGTTGCACTGGCTTCCTCAATTTGTTTCATAAAACATAGTATAGAGCTTGGTACCAGACAGTATTATAAGATTTGATGTAATATAACAAGCCCTACACAGTATGCACCAGAGAACTATGACTACAGGGAAAGCAAACGTGTTACATGTAGATCAGGACTAAGATACCTTTTTACTTGACGAAAACAAGTATTGAAATTACAAAAGCAGTAACCAGTAAGCTTCTTCAACAAAACATATACATTTAAATTACAAAACCTTCCAAATCAATTGATTTAAAATTATCGGTAACATGAATGTAAAGACCTCAACTGTGCTATTAAATATGAACTTATTATACAACTGTAAAATGACCATTATTACCTGTATGTTGTCTCATGTGCATCTTGAGGGTAGATCTGGAAGCTGTGGAATACCCACAGTAATTGCAGAGGAAGGGCTTCACCTTTTTATGCACAAATTCTTGATGGTTATGAAGCATTCGCTTGTCTGAGAATACCCTTTGACAAATCTCACACTGATGCTGAGGTGCTTCTGATTTTTTCATATGTAAAGCCTACGGGAAAATATTTTGTAACACAAAAGTATCTGAATATGCCTTGCTTAGCGAAGCAACTATACAGTATTTCGTTCGTATAGAGTGGTGTAAATATATATAATGGGAAGGAAGGCATGAATCAATTGTGTCTTGTGACTACATTTATAGGATGGGTTGTTAGATATTCCTATTTTGTAAAACATTAGCTTTGAGCAGGTGAAAAGTATGTTTTTAGGCTAGACTAAGTAACCAAAGGATTTCATTGTGGAGAAAAGTGTGAATTTGTTACTAAGAGCAAGATAAGATGCATCAGGTAATATGACTAATTCATAAAGTGCTTACTGAATGAATTATCAGGTAGTCTTACCTGACAAAAAGTTAGTTTTGAGTCAATGATAGGTATGCTTATAAACAAGACTTCTCACTCATTCTCACCTTTCATGTAGTTCTATTAAGAGCAATCAGTTCACCCCTGATGTGGAAAAATACTAATTAGCTATAGTCACACTTAATGCTTTCACAAAACATAACTACATTATTGTCCTGATCGCATTCACAAAAGTGTTCTAAAACAACACTGTGGTCACCAGCAAACCTGTAACCACTACCAAGGACTAGCTATGAAGTCATATTACTGATTCCCCCCAACCCCATCACATATGCATACACACATATGACAGAGTCTTCGACCCTAAAAGGTCATCAGAGGATGACCAATCTCCATGAGGGAAGGGTGGGCTGGGCAAGTAAGGAGTTTAGCTTAAAAACATGCTTTTCAAACCTCAAAGCTGACTTTTTAAGCAAACTCACTCACTTGCCCTCATGTCTTGCATAAATTTACTTTAGCAATGGACAAAGGAGAGGATTAATTACAACAAAATAAAAAAGATAATCTGGATTCCAGCACAAAATGGACATTTCCAGGTCAATTCTCTCTGGAAAAAAAGTCCATAAAAAACCTACCCTTAGTAAGGTCCTTGCATAGTTTAATCTCCCAAGAACCACACAACTTAGTGCTTAGCTATATTGTTTGTGTAAGAATGCATCACTATTATCAAAAGTCATGGAAGGCTTCAAAGTCACCTTGTCATCAGATCATCTTGAAGACATGTGCCACAGAAAGGGTTTTGCTAAGAAAATATTTATAAAATATGTACTCCACTATAAATCCCTAGCCTGCAAATTCTGACGTCCTCCTAACCATTTATGACATCAGTGTTGAATATGAAACAAGAATCCCACAACTGACAAGGGTTTTTGATTCCTTAAAGTAAAGGGCCACGTCCTTGCAAGCTGGAGTTTTGTTAGTGACCCTAGGGGATGACATTCCTCGGGTAACTCAAGTCACAAGCTGTCAGCTTACAAGTCTTGTTACAGCTGTGGCACTTTACCCCAAATGAGTGTGGTACCCATTTCTTTATCAACCACAGGAACAATGTACAGCAGGATGGGCTGCATGCCATCTGCCTGCACCAGGTATTGAACCAGGGCCTGTGAAGTAAAGCTAGTAACAAGCATTGAACCAGGGCATGTGGAGTAAAGCTAGTAACACTACTGACTACATCATCAAAGCACTTAAACATTACTGGTAGCTTTCAAGTGCTGACACAACACAAGGGATGGAAAAAGCACGTAATGTACACCAAAAGAAAGTTTTAATAGCATTTACTTCAAATAGTTTCAGCAAGTGAGAAGACTGTTTCTACACGATGATTTGCATATCATCTTGTAATGGATAATCCAAAGGTAGGATTAAATCCAAGATTTCTTACAAGGTACTTCCAGCACATGTAACCTGGTAACAGGCATCATAAATTTCATGAAAGGTGTGCAGTAACTGACATCAGACTTGAGCAACACTTACGTAATACTCCACCAGGACTTTCTGGCTTCTAAAATTACCAGAGATTTTCCCAAAGGAAATTTCAGTCAATAATATTGAAATGCCTTGGATGGAAGAAAAAGTAATAAAACTTTCTGCGTATGAGCTTGAAGCCAACTCTTCCTTCCACTCTCACCTGTGGCATCACCAGATGACACAACACACCAGCATACCCACAAAACTACAAAAAGTCCTCCTCTGAACTAGAAAAAATACCTGCTCCATTATCAATGCTACTCTCGAGCAATTATGATGCCCTACTATGAATCACTGTCTCATCAGCTTCCTAGATATTGTCTGTTGCAACCTCAAAGGATGCAAGACTTGTGTGGCTCTCACCTTCACTGACTTCACTGATACTTTCAGCCTAAGCAATCATCAATCATCATTAAGAAAGCCACCAGCTTAGGGGCTGCAGAAAAATCTCATTTCATGGCTTGCAGACTCCAACAGAGATCAGTGACATGTTGTTTGCTCCTGAGGAGCCACATCCACCTTCCATTCCCTCGCCTGTGGCATCATCATGACATAATAGGTCCCTTGTACTGCCTTATCCTTGTAAGTGATGCCCTAATTAATGGAAATGCTCATTGGCAATACACTGAAGATTACCACTGATATCAGTGTTGACAGCAGCTCTCCCAACTACTTAACCCACCAGAACATCCTTAACAAGTCTCCGGACCTGGCCCACAACTGACCACATCACCATTAACTGAACCAAGGCCTGTAGCCATGCACTGCAGCCTTGTTTCAAACCATGTTCTGTCCTTTACTGTTTCACTAGGCCCCAGTCTACTCTGAGCACAAATATCACAAAATATTCACACAGAAAAATACACATGGTAGGTCGACTGATTAGCCCAAGATTAACTGGAAAGAGAGACGACATTGTCCCCAGGAGAGTATTGCCCATATATCAACTGCCTTGTTTTTCAGAAGTTATCATATCGTAGACAAGATACTCAAATTGTCATGATAAAAATCACTGACTAGCTCACGAAATGGCAAAATTTATCAACTGACAAGCTTAGCTTTAACTGGAATGCAGCAAACCATTTCATCTGAAGCTTTAAAGAGACTGGCAAGAATGTTGCCTGTGTGGGGGTTGACTTTGATGGCATGACATCATAGCTAGCTGTGTGAGGTGTACATACGGCTGATGATTATACCATTGTCTTTAAAAAGAATTTTCAAGCTGCCCTCAGAATACATTATGGTCATTGTTTTCTAAATGCACTAAGTATGACTGCTGCGTAAGCACCTCTCTGTTGGACTTAGGGTAACCTCAGGGCTTACAAGAAAACTATATGAATGGTGATGGAAAATGAGAAACTTTGCTGAAGAATACAGTAGTCTCAACATCTGTGAACAGTACTTACCTTGTGGTTACGCAGCTGTTTGACAGTTTTAAAACGCTTTCCACATGTGTCACAGAGAGAGGGCCTCTCATCACTGTGGATCTTATGATGAATATTCATCAACTTGCTGTAACTGATGACAGAAACAATTTGCTTGAGATAACCAGAATGTACTGAGAATTAAATATAACTTCATCTTAATGTAAGTTTTGATGGCCAAAAAACCATTTCTCTCCAAGAATGTCCCACAAGCATGAGAAACATTCCGTAGGATATCTTTTGGGAAATCACAATTAGGACCTTTTACCCCTCAGTATTTCTAGTGAAGAAGCACCGAACTTCCCCATCTTTTTCAAACCAATGAACCATGTTTGTGATAGCTGGTTTTGGGCCCATCCTTGGCTAATCAGATACTAATGGAGAAATGATGTCATCAACCCAATCAGATCCAGCCACTAGCAGCTCAGAATTTGCAGACTGCGGGCACCAACCCAAAAGTGCCACACTTGGAACAGAGAAAAGGTATTACGAAAGGCATTAAAAGAAAAAAGGGTAGGAGTAGGCAGTACATGGTAACAAAACAAGGAAATAGCAGCTTCAGGACACTGCTTTGAAGAGCAAAGGTTTTTCAATTATTAAACTCTATATTTCTCTCCTATGTGGTCTGTTCCATAAGCATGAAAACATTCTTAGAGAATAAGGAGAGTGTAGCGAAATGCTTTCAGTTACGAAGATTTTGTAGTTTTGTACCTCCATCCAAGGGCCCAAACCTGCTTTACTCTCGAGGAAATAGTGGCACCATTGTTGATTAAATATGTTTGTCCAAAACACAGAGGTCTCCAAGTTTATTTTTTTTTCTCTACCTTCAGCAGATAAGAATCTGTTTACCAAAAGGTAACCTTTTTGGCTTGCAGCCTCATCCTTTCATTGCACTGCCCTGTCATAGTGACCTTACCCAGAAACTTCCTTAATCTGACACAGGAGTACTTTCTGGTAATGGGAATTTGGCAATGAGGGCAGATATACTCTAGTTGTCCAGTGTTGAGGTTAATGTAACTGGCTTGAATTCATAGTTGACAGATGTTGACCAGGACGCAAACCTCCAACATTGACAGTGTCCCAAGTATCATATAATAATGAATACATCACATGTTTGGTACACACTTCTCTTAATTAGCAAAATGGTAAAAGAAAAGGATACAAATCCATAGGATGCAAAAATGCAAGCATCTTGACAGCAAGGGACCCTATAGAATTTTGAGCTGCTGGTGGCTGAAACTGAGTGGAACGATGATGTCAACTCTGTGGCTGTCTCTGATTGGCCAAGAGCAGGCGTGAAATGAGCAAGCTGCTGCAACTATGGTTGACCAATCAGTGAAAGGTGAGGAAAGCCAGTGCTTCCCTCACGAGAAATTCTAAGGGATGGAAGGTTCTACCCTCGATTTTCCTAATGATATCCTACAGAATGTCTCTCATGCTCATGGGACAAACTGAAGAGAGAAATATATATTTCACTCAATACGTAAACATCAATACACTGTGAAGACTGTTTGTGATCATGTGCACATGTGTATCTATATCCTGTGAAGACAATTTTCCTATGATCATGTGCCCATCCTTTTACACAATCCACTCTCATACTCACATACTTATGCATTAAGGTAACTTTCAATTCAGTAACCCTTCAACAAATGTGCAACTACAACTCTTGCAACAACAGACACACAGACCCAAAGACAAAGTAAAAGATAGAAATGTAAATGAATAATACACTGGGGAAACAGAAAAACAGGAGATGACACCCACATCACTACTATGAGACCAGAAATATCTGACAAAAAGAGAAAAACTTTGTAATTCGTACATACAAATACAGATGGGCTAATAGTAAATGGCACTGAAGTAGAATTTAGATGTCAAGAAAGGAAAATCAGTCCTATTATTTACTGGAATCATAAGATAGATTAATGGCTTGTGTTTCCCACAGGATTCAAAATGGAAAAAGAGGAAAGAAAGCAGAGGAGAAGGAAGTCATGTGACCCAACAAGTAAGTGACAGTTTAAAGTTCAGATACTATTTGCAGGTGATGGTTCCTTCACACTATATGATACTGAAAGTTACAGTAAGGAAAGCCTGCTTAATTGTTCTGACAGTATACAGTCCCAAAGAAACATCTGATAACTGAATCTAATATTCATTGATGATAGTGAAGGCACCATCATCACAATGTATGGGTCCTGCTCAGAAATGGGGAAGTTCTAATCATGAGTAATCTAAACAGCAACAGTAGGAAAATCAAATGGAAAAACTTTGATCCACACATGGGAGATGAAATAGACATAAATTTCTAGAATGTGTTCTAGACTTCCTGTACCAACATGGCACAAAACACTTTCTAGAGTGAGAGGGGCTAATATGTAATCAATACAGGCAACCACAATGGGCTGATGGTTCACAAAGGGACATTTCATACTCTTAATATTCTCTTCAATTAATAATGAAATATATGAATTTTACGGTTTTTCGGTGATAATGCCTTGCATAGTTACTTTTGTAGATACTTGTTAGCCATGTCCCACATCAGTGAGGTAGCACCAGGACCAGACAAGAAATGGCCTCATTCTTTTGCATCCATTCTATGGCTGTCATGGGTAATGCAATGAACCTACAGCCACCTAACCACAACCAGGCACCATAGACCTTTTTGTGGTTTACTCTGGCTGCTTCACATGCTCTGGCTCACTCCACTGACACATCAGTCTACTTTGCTCTATTCCATGCACCCCTTTATCCCTCCCGCATGTTCAGGCCCTGATCACTCAAAATCATATTCACTCTTTTTTTTATCTCCAGTTTGGTCTTCCCTACATTTCTGCCACATATATCCTCTTTGCCAACCTTTCCTCACTCATTCTATCCGTATGTTCAAACCATTTCAGCTCTCCGAACTATGCTCTTTTTACTACCACACCTGCTATACCTATCATTATTTACTTTATTAATCCTCCTAACACCATTATACTGTCCTCAGATATTTCATTTCCAGCATATTCACCCTCTTTTGTACATTCTCATATATCCTCATGTCTTACATCCATACAACATACCCACCTTTGCCCTCATAGATAGTGACCTGTTAATTCACATATTCTTCATTGTTCTCAGAACCTTTGCCCCTTCACTCCCCTTGGGACTCGCCTCCATTTCCATGGCTCCATTCACCACCAATCCACATCCAAGGTATCTAAAACATTTAACTTCCTCCAAGTCTTCTCAGTTCAAACTTACTCCCCCATCATACCTGCCTTTTTGCAATGCTAACCATAATAACATTTTACTTTTCACGGCACTCTCCCAGACTCAGACACCAACTTCTGCAGTTTCTGACTTAAATCTGCTACCAATTTCTGACATAGATCTGCCACCAGTGCCATGCCATCAGCAAACAAAAAATTACTCACTTTCCAAAACCCCCTAACCCCTTTACAGACTGCATACCCTTCCTTCTCTTCAAGACCAATGCATTTACTTCCCTCATCACCCTAGCCAAAAACAAATTAAATAGCCTTGGTGATATCACTGACTAGGCTTAAAACATTTAAGTTGTCACAGGTTAAATTCTGAGTTTTGTCATCTGAGGACAGTTTACTTAAGTTTACCCATTAATACAGGAACATTATCTCCAGTCCAAGCATCAGTACACTGAAAACATCCAAAATCAGAAACTCCACACCTTAGTGCATGAGTTTCCACATTTTGAATTCCTGCTGATAATGCTCTATGTTTTTCTCAGTTATATCTATTGTTTGTGTGTTCTGGCATTGTCCTGCCCATGTCTAACAAGCATCAAACCAACACTTAATCCTCTATCCCTACCTTATTCTACATTACAATCAACATTTACGTATTACATGCTTAGGTACTGGGAGGGTTAGTGACGGCTGCTTAGTAAGCCAGCACTTCAAAGGTTGTCAAGTTGCACTTCTCTGACCCAGGTGGCTTTCTTTTCTTTCTGTCTCATCCATACGCAGACTACTGGCATTCTGTCCACGCAGATACAATCTCTCCTTGTCATACATAATGCTTGACAACTTTTAAATCACACAGCTCATTCTATGTAACTCTAAATTTTCCTGCAGTGAGAACTATGCGGTAGCCCTGCCTTTTGGTGAAATGGTAAGAGCAGTCGATAGAAGTAGTAGGTGAGAACATTGAGGCAGGAGTATTGGATAGAAACACTAGTTAGAAGTAGTAGGTAGGAGAATTAGGTTGTGGTAGTCAGTTGAACCATAAACTAGGAGCCTCTGCAAACACTGTGCTAGAGTTGCCCTCTGTCAGTGGCCTGTTGAGGGAGAGGCACTAAAGGCTAAGAAATGGTACTAGAATTCATCAGTTATGGAGAGAATGTTGCCATGGCCACCCCCTTGAGAGACAGATATCTGTAAACTCAACTGGAAAGACTGGTATTTATAGTTCTCAAAAATCTGAAATCCAAAAACTACTTCATCTCAAGGAATTCACATTAGAGGTCTTTTACCAGTAGTGATCATATCTGACAATGGTCACAGCACTCTTCTCTGAAGTGTCTAGTACAGATTGTGGTGCTCAATGTCATATATATGTTTGGAAAATAGGAAGTGCATGAGATCATAAAGAAGTGAATCTGAATGACATGTATAAAGCAATAACTGATGTAAGGATTGAATGAGCAATAAGGGTTCCAAGAATGTGGAGTGTGTGAAGTACAGATGCAAATGTTTTGAGAATCAGTGTCGGCCAACTTTGTCCACAGCATACACAAAGGACATAGCAGAAAGTGTACATATTGCTATGTATACTGTAAGTAAACATTATGAAGTATAGTAATTATTAGAAATCATTAGGAAGTAAAAACAAGAAAAAAATTACAGACCTATATGATTTGTAGTCGCACTTGTCACATTTATGTAGCTCCATGTCAATGAGATGTTGTTTCCAGAGGTGAAGTGCTAGATCACTCCAACTTTGAAATTTAGTACAAGAGCACTCTTGGCACTTTAACTTATTGTTTACATGACATTTTCTGTGATAAGCAATATTATTTTCACTTTTCATCCTTAGGCCACATCCATTCACATCACATCTGATACCAAGTACTTCATCTGGTTGTGTAACCTTAGGATTCTTTTTCTTAAATTTTGTAATTCCAGTAGTCTTTGAATATAATGGTCGACCTGGTTTTTTGTTGCTTGGCCTTATGCTACCACTGTCATTTGTTGTGCTACTATCATTTGTATCCTCGTCATCAAAATCACGATCACTCCCTGGCTCAGTAGTCTCACCGAGTTCAATGGTTAAGCCTAAATCTTCCTCTTCTTCTTTTTCAAGTAATCCTCCTTCAAACTCCCCTACATCCTTTGGTTCAGTTTTGATAAATATACCAATTCTACCAGAAAGTTGCTCTTCTTCTACTGTGACTACTCTGTTTTTTAATTTACCGGGCTCAGAGTTATATATCTCCATCTTGTATTCAGGATTTACTTTACGTTTCTGACCTTTTGTTTTCACACACCAAGTAGGTTCCTTGATAGCAACAGACTCCTCAGAGTGATTTTTATCAGCCCTTGGAACCAATACCTTAACCCTCTTTGAAGAAAGTTTTTCTACTTCCTCCTCAGATTCATCTGTGTCAGAAAGATATTGGCTGTGCTGTTCCTTCATGTGATTCACCATTTCACTCTTGTCCTGACTTAAGTATGAACAGAGTCGGCACTTGAAGCATGCTACTTGCTGTACTAACAGTTCATTTTTTCTAAACATTTCTTTTCTCTTATCAGTGTGGCCTTGTGATGGCTTGGTTTGTACTTGGGCATTGGTTTTCTTAGAACTAGCTATGGGCATCTCTTGAGCAACATCTGAAGTAGTAGTTAAAAGAACTGGGGAGGTCTGTGAGGTACATGATACAGAATTCATTCTTGAAACATCAACATGTAAGGCTTTTGCTGTTTCAGTTACAAGTGCCTGATCTTGATGCAAGATCATACTTGGGGACTCTGACTCTGAGCGTAATCTGACTTGCTCACTATCAGATTTGGTAGTTGCAGCTTTTAGAGCATTTGTAAAGGTTAGCTCTGATGATGTTCCTGAAACTGATTTCTTAGAATTACAAGGCTTCTCAGGAGAATACGCAAATGCTCCTGGTCCAGTACTTAGAGAAACCTCTGATTCTGAAAGACTACTCATATCTATACACATGTTAGAGTTCTCTAAAAACTGATCTAGGTCAGCTGTTGTAGCTAGATTAGAAAGAAGTGCAGGGAGTGGCCCTTGCCCAGATGGACATGTTTTACTCCCAGAAACCCCTCCACCCAATAAATCTGCAGTAATAATTGGTAAACTAAAACTAGGTAATGGAGGTGATGGTAGTCCATGAAGTGGTGCAGTATCTCCTCCAATGCCTGTGACTAAAGAGGCTTCTGTTACCAAACCACTCGGATTACTGTGAAGCTCTTCTCCAGATGTGCCTGTAAGGGAAGCACTAAGACTTAAATCACTCTCATCACTACGATGGAGTTCTGAAAGGAGCACATCACCAGTGTGGGGTAGGCGACTTTCTGACAGGCCTATGAGTGGTATGCCAGACCCACCGCCACCTGCCACTGTCTCTGAACTTGGGCCACGACTTAAAAGGTCAACTAAAGTCTGATGTGAAACTCTTGCATCATTGTTAGAGCATCTTACTCTGCATGATCCCTCCTGAGGTGAAGACCCAAGTCTGGATGATACTGTGCCAAGAGCAATGGGAGAACAACAACCAGAAGTAACTACAACTGAAGGAAACATGGGATCTGTAGAGGTAATTAAACTTGCCTTTGTGCAAGGATTACTGTGAGATCGGGTTGGGGAATCTAAAAGTACTCCACTTTTATTCAGTCCCTCAGGCAAACCTAAAACATTAAACATTTTGGTATTACTGACAACTTGACTGGTTGTGGAGGGTCCTGTTTTTCTACTGTTTTTATCTACTGAAGAAACATCAAGAAGGTTATTATTGCCTGAAATACTACAGGTCGTTACTGGAGCCTGCTGATTAGCATTTAAAGAGGTAGGCAAAATTCTAAGTGACTCTGTGTTTAAGCCTTCCATCTGTTGTTCTACTGTATTTGTCATATTCTGCGAACCAAGGAGAACTTGTTGTATTGTATCAAACTGCCTCTGTGGAATTATCTGACTATGTGATATTGAGCCAGGAAGAACCAGCGTAGTATTGTTTAATGGAAAATGTGAGGGTAAGCCAAAAATTCCATCTAACTGTAATGGGGCAGGTGCTTTTCCAACAGAATCACCATGTCCGCTAGAGCCACGTAGAGCACCAGTCACTGTGCACATGCTTGCTCCAGAACTACGTGTCAATGTTGTGAGAGGACTTGAGCCTCTGCTGGATGTGGTAAAAACCATCTCTGCTACATCATCCATATCCCCTAAACGTGATGTGCTGGACAACCGTACACTTGGATTTGGAACAAGATGAGCAATCTCCGCTGCCTTAGTTACTTGGGACGGAATGTGAGGCTTGGCAGTGTCTAATAGTTTGTTCAACATACGGTTTGAAGCTATCAATGTGGAAGTAGTTGTAGTTGTAGCAGGCTTTTTGGAAAGTGAATTCACAGCATTATCCTGGGGTGCAGAATGCAAGCTACCAAGCTGAGAAGCTTCAAGATGTGAATTATCTAATAATGGTGTACTCCTTTGTGAGCAAGCCAACTGCGTAACTGCAGGAGAACTGTGATTTGATGATTCTTTCGCAGAGGTTACCAAAGGTGGTGAATTATTTGGGCGAGTATTAAAACCTTCTTGCACACGCATCACAGATATTCCATCTATTTCAACTGATGATACTGGTGGAATGGAAGCTTGTCCAAGACTATTTCTTGAGGACATCAGAACTCTCTCTACAGTAAAGGCATCAAGGATCTGGGTCTGAGTGAGAGGCTGTGGCAGTGTTTGTGAAAGAGCTACATTCCCTTGTTGCAAACCAGCTGTTGTGTTTAGATGTTCCGGCTGAGGGAAAGTTGTAAGAGTATGCATAAGTTGTGCCTGAGAGTTGTTAGGAAGTTCATCATTTATACTGACAGATGAAGAATGCAGGTCTTGTAAAGAAACTGACGGTGAACTATGTTGTCTTGTAACAGGGACCTGCATCACCTCCAACCCACCAATGGTTTTTGCGGTATGTTGCGGTGAGGAGTTTTCAATCTGCAAATTGAGTTACGAAGTATTACAAACAGTGCTAGATATGTGCTTCATGGAATAGATATATCAGTAAGTGAACCCAGAGTTACATGTACTTTTACACATTTTCATACCTTAATATTCATTACAGAGAAAATCCAAAGAAGCAAAGTGAAAATCATTTTACTTTACAGCAGTAGCACAATGCTCCTGTCACTCAGTAGTTTACCATAATATCAGTCTAAAGTTCAAATAAAATATCATCAGGGGTGGGTTATCTTCATAAAAAAATCAGTTCAAATGGATGAAATTAAGCATGCCTCAAAGACTTGAGTTTACGTTACAAGTTATGAAATTCAAGTGATAGATTTAAATTGACTGAAGTAGCACCATATTTGTCATGTAATGATACAAAAAAGCTGATGTAAAGGATACTTTCTGGAGAGAATTTGAGAAATCAATCAAGGAAGTGGAGCCACAGTGAAGCTTATGTAATATGTTACATGAATGGATGAATGGAAATACAGTAGAAATTATAAGCAGATTTAGGATCCCAAGTAAAAATGAGGAAAGTGAAAGGATACATGAATGTGTGTATCAACCAGTATCAAGGATGAAGATATATTTTCAAGAAAAGACTGCTAAAGAATACATGTGGTGTGAGTACACAGAAAATGTAATGGACAAGAGATTGACTGAAATGTTTCCAATAAGAAAGAAAATGATAAGTAGTTTGCATGATGCAAGGCTCTTTAAAGGATTACGTGGATGCTTATTAGATAATATGGTATCTATATGGGGGTTAGCTTTTTATCTAAGATGGCTTAGGGCTAGAAATGTGAATAAAACTGCAAGGAGGAAATATGAGAAACATGAAGAGCAATGACATACATTCAATAAATCTTGGGAAATGCTTGCGACAAAGAATGAAATATGATATGATAGGAGAAAGTTGTTCAGAGAAATGACAGGATATGAAAGTATAAGAGAACTGGGTAGTAGCACAATAAGGATTAAAGGACAGGAGAGTGTAAAAAGATATAGGGATAAATAACCAGAGGACATAACATGATATTAAGCATGAACTTTGTCTTAAAAGTTGTAATGAAGTACTTTTATAGTATAAGAATGGTGAATGAATGGAATAAACTGAATGAGGATACTGTAAATGAGGACAACATACATAAGTTTAAAAAGCTGTACAATAGTAAAGAATGTTCAAGAGATAGCTCCCCACAAGTGTAAATCCCTCCCTGTACAGTACAAATAAGTAATTACATCTTCAGAAGTGTATACTGTATGAAAATACATATAAGAAACTCAGAAAATTTCATGACAACTACTTTTGCCAATGAAAAAAAAAGTAAGATATAAGCACTTCCATTTCTCACCTGAGCTGCATCCACCAAGTCTGCCATGGTGCTTATAACCGAGGCATGTGTTAGGGTTGGTAACTGAGTTTGTAAAGGCATTTGCGTTAGCTGTGACTGTACCTGGATATGGGGCTGAGCAGGGGTAAGAGATTGTACTTGTATCTGTGACTGCGTGTGTAACTGAGGCTGTAAGTGCATGTGAGACTGTGTATTTATTTGTGATTGTGTGTGAACTTGTGACTGTGTGTGCATCTGGGACTGTGTGTTTACTTGTGACTGTGTTAGTACATGGGGATTAGAGTACACTAATGACTGTGTGAGTGTTCGAGGTGTTAGCTGTGCTAAAGAATGTGTCTGTGTCTGTAATGACTGTGTGAGAGTTCGAGGTGTCATCTGTGCTAAAGAATGTGTCTGTGTCTGTAACGACTGTGTGAGTGTTCGAGGCGTCAACTGTGATAAAGAATGTGTCTGTGTTTGAGACTGGATAGCTGTCTGGTTATCCCCTTGAGTTAGTGGAAGCACTTGTGATTGTGTCTGCAATAAAGGCTGAGGCTGAACTTGTGTTTGTGATTGTATATGTGTCTGTGATTGTGTGTGGACTTGTGAGTGTGCCTCAGGCTGCGCGTCTGCATGCATGAGTGACTTGGTATGCAGTACAGTTGATTGCATGAGAGTAACTCCAGTCTGAGACTGGACAACAACTGGAGGAACTCGAAGAAGGTTAGATTCTGTAGAGGTGTGTGCCAGGCTTGTCACTGTAGTAGGCTGACCAGTAACCAATCCACCTCCACGCACTTTGCACACCCTACGTCCACTATCGCCACTCATCTGAAATCAAAATTAAAAATATCAACGCCAAGAGAAAAGTAGCTGTGGCACAATAAATCAGACGTGTGCTTCTATCTCCTCTTTGAAATTGGACTCCTCACTGATCCCTTTGCCCTTTCCTCACTAATCAAATAACAAACCTAAATCAACCTTTCATTAGAGAGGTGCCATAAATGACGCTTCAGTTTTCGAATGCAATAAACATGAATAGACCTAGCATCAGTGGTGTATCTACCACCCTGACTATTATGGTCAATGAAATGTTGGAAAGGGATGGTGATGCTGTGGGGTGGGGTGGCGCCGGGAATGGATAAAGACAAGAAAGTATGAATATGTATGTACATGTGTATGTCTGTGTATGTAAATATATATGTTGATATGTATGTATATGAGTATGTGCGTTTATGCATATATATGAGTGGATGGGTCGTTCTGTTTCCTGGCGCTACCTCGCTGATGCGGGAAACGGCGATCATATATATATATATATATATATATATATATATATATATATATATATATATATATATATATAATTTTTATTCGCCGTTTCCATCGATAACGATGT
Organism: Panulirus ornatus; assembly: GCF_036320965.1. NCBI lineage: Eukaryota > Metazoa > Arthropoda > Malacostraca > Decapoda > Palinuridae > Panulirus > Panulirus ornatus. Next base: position 50,802,454 of record NC_092240.1, on the reverse strand, counting down.
AGCGCCAGGAACGGACGAAAAGAGGCCTCATTTACTCGCATCCATTCTCAACTTGCCTTGTGTAATGCACACACACACACACACACACACCCATACTTAGTGCATGATGTTTATACCATTGGATTTACATTGTAACACTTCTCGTATATGTGTCACTTTGAACATGGTTATAGAATTACCTCACTTTGATGTTATTTTCTTTTATGATTAGCTACAAAGCTACTATCATGACCTCCCAGCTCTGTAATACCTTAACTGTTTGTATTTTCAGCCTAATGCATTAGTTGCCTAAATTAGTGTTATTTTATTAAGTTTATTAAGCCGTTCTTAGTGTATTTCCACACACACACACACACACACCCTCCAATTTGGTCTCCCACTTCTCCTCGTTCCCTCCACCTCTGACACACATATCCTCTTGGTCTATCTTTCCTCGCTCATTCTCTCCATGTGGCCAAACCATTTCAAAACACCCTCTTCTTTCTCAAGCAATTTCCCGCGTTAGCGAGATAGCGTTAAGAACAGAGGACTGAGCCTTTGAGGGAAAATCCTCACTTGGCCCCCTTCTCTGTTCCTGCTTTTGGAAAAGTAAAAACTGGGGTGGAGGATTTCCAGCCCCCCTCAGCTCCCTCCCCTTTTAGTCGCCTTTTACGACACGCAGGGAATACGTGGGAAGTATTCTTTCTCCCTTATCCCCAGGGATAATATATATATATATATATATATATATATATATATATATATATATATATATATATATATATATATATATATATATAATATCTATGTCTTTGTAAGTCCTTTTAATGACTGAGACAACATTTACAGAAAACGATAGGTAAGCCTGTCCTTTTTATATATAAATTTTTCACTGCTGATACCATGTGATGTCATCAAGAAAGCAGATATATATATATATAATTTTTTGTGACAATAATTTTTTTTTTTTTTTTTTTTTTTTTTATACTTTGTCGCTGTCTCCCGCGTTTGCGAGGTAGCGCAAGGAAACAGACGAATGAAATTCCCCAACCCCCCAAACACATGTACATACACACGTCCACACACACAAATATACATACCTACACAGCTTTCCATGGTTTACCCCGGACGCTTCACATGCCTTGATTCAATCCACTGACAGCACGTCAACCCCTGTATACCACATCGCTCCAATTCACTCTATTCCTTGCCCTCCTTTCACCCTCCTGCATGTTCAGGCCCCGATCACACAAAATCTTTTTCACTCCATCTTTCCACCTCCAATTTGGTCTCCCTCTTCTCCTCGTTCCCTCCACCTCCGACACATATATCCTCTTGGTCAACCTTTCCTCACTCATTCTCTCCATGTGCCCAAACCATTTTAAAACACCCTCTTCTGCTCTCTCAACCACGCTCTTTTTATTTCCACACATCTCTCTTACCCTTACGTTACTTACTCGATCAAACCACCTCACACCACACATTGTCCTCAAACATCTCATTTCCAGCACATCCATCCTCCTGCGCACAACTCTATCCATAGCCCACGCCTCGCAACCATACAACATTGTTGGAACTACTATTCCTTCAAACATACCCATTTTTGCTTTCCGGGATAATGTTCTCGACTTCCACACATTTTTCAAGGCTCCAAAATTTTCGCCCCTCCCCCACCCTATGATCCACTTCCGCTTCCATGGTTCCATCCGCTGACAGATCCACTCCCAGATATCTAAAACACTTCACTTCCTCCAGTTTTTCACCATTCAAACTCACCTCCCAATTGACTTGACCCTCAACCCTACTGTACCTAATAACCTTGCTCTTATTCACATTTACTCTTAACTTTCTTCTTCCACACACTTTACCAAACTCCGTCACCAGCTTCTGCAGTTTCTCACATGAATCCGCCACCAGCGCTGTATCATCAGCGAACAACAACTGACTCACTTCCCATAGCTCTCTCATCCCAACAGACTTCATACTTGCCCCTCTTTCCAAGACTCTTGACAATAATTGTACGGAAGAATTATTACTTAGAGAATTCCCCCCCCCTACCCCCCCCCCCCAAGGAACCTATGGCCCCCCCAAAAAAAATCTCACTTCCATCCAACCATATCCAGTCGAAAGTAAATATATATATATATATATATATATTTTTTTTTTACCATCATCAAATCTTCTGCTCATCTGCCAGCTGTCCTGCCCTGCTCTTAACTTCACCTTCAATTATTCTTATGAAAAATGAAAAAGAAGAAGAAAATGAAAAAGAAGAAAATCTTAAATAGTTTGCGCCATTTGGATCGGCGCAGATTTTTTTTAGGATGGACAAGACAATTTGGTAATACATTGTGCTCAAGCAGCTTCTGAGCCATGTTGTTGATATACAATACCTCAAACACCCTCAAATCAAAGAAAGAAATGACTGATTATAAGGCACGCTTATATATATAAAGAAATTATCCATAACCCACCAGTCACACTAGGCCATAAGTACGGTGAAATAACAAGGATTTTAAAAAGCTCATTGTATAACAAGTCTTATATGTTATAGCTTATGGTGTATGTAATGATGTCTGGCTTTGATGAGGGTATAGCAGTAGACGTTATTATGAATAACAGCTAAAAAAAAACGCAAACCGAGAAAGTACCGCATTTAAAACAGCTAAAAAAAACCCCGCAAACCGAGAAGGTACCGCATTGAATTTTTTGACTTTTTTTTTTAAATCTGTGATCTTAAGTAAAATACACACACGCAAGTATTTTTTTTCCCATGGAAAAAAAGAAATTAATACCCTTTTCGAAAGCACTGGTAATTATGCATAGTTCTAAATGAGGAATGTTCCAATTCCCTCAGTTGCTTAACTTTTAAGTCATTTAAGACATCATTGCTTACGCATTTCATTTAACACAAAAGTTAAAGAGGGAGACATCATGATAACACATAAATAACATAGAATTGTAGTGATATAACATAGAATAGTAGTGGTATAGAATAGTAATGATAAATGCCTCCTCACTATATTCTTTAACTACAAATTGAGGTAATTCCTCCCTTATCCCCATATATATATATATATATATATATATATATATATATATATATATATATATATATATATATATATATATATATACCGCACACTGTCCATTCTTATACTGGTTTAATTGCGTATGTGAGCCTTTTAAAACCTATACTGAACTTTCATTCCACTATCCTTTATCTCTCTCGACAATCTTTAAATGCCCCATTACACTCTTCCATGGCAGCCTATATTATTATATAATGCACTCTTAATCAGTCCTTCCAAATCACCTCAACCTCACAAGTTTCACATTTTCGTTCCTCAAGTCTTCTACCCTTATCCTTATATATATATTTTTTTTTGTTCATTTACATATCTGGTCTTAATTAAAAGGCTAACATAACTCATAATTTGAGTAAAACACTCCAAAAACTAATCGCGTACAGGCCTGTCTTCCGTGTCCCTGTACCAGATGTATTTAATAACGTGTCCTTGTACCAGGTGTATTTAATAACACCGTGTCCCTGTACCAGGTGTATTTAATAACACCGTGTCCCTGTACCAGGTGTATTTAATAACACCGTGTCCCTGTACCAGGTGTATTTAATAACACAGTGTCCCTGTACCAGGTGTATTTAATAACACCGTGTCTCTGTACCAGGTGTATTTAATAACATCGTGTCCTTGTACCAGGTGTATTTAATAACATCGTGTCCCTGTACCAGGTGTATTTAATAACACCGTGTCCCTGTACCAGGTGTATTTAATAACACCGTGTCTCTGTACCAGGTGTATTTAATAACACCGTGTCTCTGTACCAGGTGTATTTAACAATAAACCTCTTTATCCCTGAAGCAAAATAGTCATCCCTGCTAATGTGTACAATCCACATATTATTTCACCACATCCATTCCTATCTCAAGTAACCCCCAGCCCACGTAACCCCTTCCTTTAACAACCCATCACACTTAAATACCTCAATTGCTCTTTCAGGCGCGGTCTTAAATGTCTTCTCCATTACTACATGAAGCAGAAGCAACCATTAAACATATTTCAACTTGGCAACTTGTAAGTATCAGCACGATTATTTCGTTAATACACATTTTTGGTTTTTTCAAAACTCAATAGGTAGATAAGTTGTCGGATTAGCATGAGCTGTTGTCGCAAATGTTGCATCAAGCAACTAAATCATGAATTATGCTCCCGAAATGTGTTTAAAGTCGTTATGAACACATCAGGCTATCGTACACCAGTATGAAACATTAACGAATATTAAAATGATGTTTTTCATCCTTTACGTGTGCTTTGCCATTGAAAAAAAAAAAAAATGAAAAGGGGGAAGTGTCATTACATTTCGTTATGTAGGTGGCAAAAATTCTTACGCTGCTGTGATAAATTATTATAATTCTTAAACTCTTTTTCCTCTACATAAAGCCCATGACCTCTTTAACAGGCCTGCTGTTGTAGCTTCACAACTGCGCCACATTCAGTAGCAGGGCAATCATGGCCTCCTTTGTAGTAGTAACTTCCATGTGACTTTATTTATACGCCCATCATCCATTGAGTCAAAGAATACCTCGGTTTATATATATATATATATATATATATATATATATATATATATATATATATATATATATATATATATATATTAAATGAACTCAGTTTCGGGCAATATAAACCACGTGTCATGTGCTGTACACAAATAATATATATAGTGTGATTTTCTTCCTAATTGCTGTAAAACATTTACAACATCCCGATATTTACGAGTAAAAGGTGCCGAGAAATTATACCTAATTGTAAATTTCAATGAAAATGTTATTGGTATGGGATCAAAATAAATACGCCATTTACAAGTAGTTTTTTGCCTATTATGTTTAATGGCACTTAACCATTATGTTAAATCTACTCTCAACTTTTTACATAAGACTTTTTACAAACGGGGACAGTACCTGCCTTCTATAGCCATCTATCTGTGTATCTATCTATCGGTCTCTGTATTTATTTATATGTTTGTGTGTATAGCTGTGTGTATAGTTCAGCTCTGCACTTGAACGTGATTTGAATTTGTTCCATTGTAGGTGAATATGATTATAATTTGTCCTTTGAAGTTAACATTACAGAGATAGATGAATTATTTACCGATAGATAGATGAATTATTTACCGATAGATAGATGAATTATTTACCGATAGATAGATGAATTATTTACCGATAGATAGATGAATTATTTACCGATAGATAGATGAATTATTTACCGATAGATAGATGAATTATTCGTGTTTTATGGATTAGGATTTTTCCCGTGTCTACTATTTGTTATTGGGTTAAGTTTAATGCACTTAAGTGGGCGTCCATATTTCACTTAAAGTATAAATAAGTAGTGGGCGTCCATATTTCACTTGAAGTATAAGTATGTAAGTAAGTATAAGTATGTATCGAGTGGCCAGTTCCTGCTATACTTTCCCCAGCAGACTTTTTCTTAGAGATATTCAGTACCTGAATCAGGCTTTGAAATTTATATACATATACAAATTCATCTCGATATAAAGATGACCCAGCGTCCATTATCATTAAAAATCTACAGGTTTCTCGGGGGGGAAAAATGAAAATAAATTCTACCCACCCACCCAGACTTAAAAGCTTACGACATGTCGACTGATTAACATATTCAGCTGAACCTTTGAGCAAAACGTTGAGCACAGAGTGTATTACCGCCCTTAGTCTTCTCAAAAAGACTTCTACCATCCCGCCAAACCTTAAAAGAAATAAAAGAGCAATCCAAGTGAGAATCCAGAGTCGTAGAATTGACCCGTAAGTCATATTAACTACATCAGACACCACAAAGTCGTGATCCCACACCCTGGCCTGAAATTCACACCAATGCCCACATTATCGGCCCATGCCCTCGGGACTTAATAATAAAAAGGTCTGCCGGCATTGCATGACCAGGGCAAAAGACGACCCCCACCCCAACTCAAACAACTACGTCTTCCCCACCGAACGTCTGGCCCATGAATGAATTTGGCTAGCAAATTCGGATGGAGTCTAGCCTCGCCCAGACTCCATCTTGGCGTTTACAACGTTGCCACGTCTTCCCCCACTACACCCTTCATCTCTCCCCAAATCACCTCATTCCACACCCACACATCACGTTTAACGACTTAAAACATGAAATACTAACAACTTCTATCTATTCCTAAGTAAGAATCGTGACTTAGATGGAGTGTAATAGGAAATTAAGTGATGGCGTGGCATTTTCAACCTGGATCGCCAGCCTCTCTCAGCCCTTCGATCATGGCGAACCAGAGAACACTGTACGAGGCTAGCAGCTCGTCTGAAACACCTGTTACACGCATCACCCGTCGCCTCAAGTAGTCCAGGGGACTCCCTCTTACCTTGACAATGGATAGTGTCTGTGAAAATAACGGATCCTTTAACAGGCTTCAATGTAAAAATAATTTCTCAGACTTGCCGTAACGCGGCGTCAACACTGTCAGCCATTACTGCGAGAGGGACTGTGCAAGGCGCGGGCAGCTCGACCCATGATTGGCCGCCCGCCTGGCCAGGTTACGGCGGCGCGCAACTCAAAATTGGGAATCGACTCATTAAAAAAAAAACATGTCGCGATGTTGGGGGAATACAGAAGTTTTGGGGGCTCCCTCCCCCCCCAAAAAAAAGAAGAAGTGGTGGGGGCTCTTCGTGACAACTGGATATGTGCCCCTCACACTCACCTACAACGGAGGCTAATGGAATTAGTCTCTCATGATTGAGCCATTACACAGATGATCCACGTATTCATGTGTGGTGTGAAAAAACGAGAGCACTGCTTGTGAATGATCTACAGTCCTATTAAAAGCTTATTAAGCTAACTAGAAAAACGCCTGGGCTAACTAGTGAAGCTTATAGGTTAACTAGTGAAGTTTACTGGCTACTTATTAAAGTTTTTGGAGCTACTTAGAAATGCTTACAGGCTACCGATATAAGCTTAAGGGCTACCCAGTAAAGCTTAAGGGCTATCTAGTAAAGGTTAAGGGCTATCTACGAAAGCTTAAGGGCTATCTATCTAGTAAAGCTTAAGGGCTACCTAGTAAAGTTTAAGGGCTATCTAGTAAAACTTAAGGGCTATCTAGTGAAGCTTAATGGCTATCTAGTAAAGCTTAAGGGCTATCTAGGAAAGCTTAAGGGCTATCTAGTAAAGCTTAAGGGCTATCTAGTAAAGCTTAAGGGCTGTCTAGGAAAGCTTAAGGGCTATCTAGTAAAGCTTAAGGGCTATCTAGTAAAGCTTAAGGGCAATCTACTAAAGCTTAAGGGCTATCTAGTAAAGCTTAAGGGCTATCTAGTAAAGCTTAAGGGCTATCTAGTAAAGCTTAAGGGCTATCTAGGAAAGCTTAAGGGTATCTAGAAAGCTTAAGGTATCTAGTAAAGCTTAAGGGCTATCTAGTAAAGCTTA
>NC_092240.1:50769994-50789994 GCF_036320965.1 Panulirus ornatus | reverse complement strand
CCTATATTCTGGCCTTGGATAGCACGAGTCCAAACCTAGATATCCCCCCCCCCCCCAAGCTTCCATTTACGCACTCCCACACACCTTGCTCGAAAGCGTATGTCGCCAGCACAAGGCCCAAAGACGTAGCATATAGATTTGGATGCATAACCGCATTCCAAGTTGTGGTTTATTTTATAAAGTCCCGCTCCTATAGTGACTGAAAGTTGTAGGTCCATATGAACCTACCCTGCTGCGCTTATGATATAATACCGGATATAAAACAGGTTTTTATTTCATTTTTTTTCCACTCTGTACCCTAAAGTCTTCGTTGAAGTCTGCTGTTATCATTTCGTTGTCGCCTGGGACCTCCTGTCGCCCCTCATACAAAGTGTCATTGTTCAGGGACTTGGTGCATTTGATTACGTTCTCAAGCCTCGTCATTACTACATTCTAAATACTGGATGTCTCCCGCGTTAGCGAGGTAGTGCAAGGAAACAGACGAAAGAATGGCCCAACACATGCACAGACATATACATATATACACATTTACATATTCATATTTCCTGCCTTCATCCATTTCCGTCGCCACCCCGCCACACATGAAATGGCACCCCCTTTCTCCCCCCGCGCGTGCGCGAGGTAGCGCTAGGAAAAGACAACAAAGGTCACATTCGTTCACACTAGTCTCTAGCTGTCATGTGTAATGCACCAGAAACCACATCTCCCTTTCCACATCCAGGCCCACACAAGCTTTCCATGGTTTACCCCAGACGCTTCACATGCCTGAGATTCAATCCATTGACAGCACGTCGACCGATATGCCACATCGTTCCAATTCACTCTATTCCTTGTCAACGCCTTTCACCCTCCTGCATGTTCAGGCCACGATCACTCAAAATCTTTCTCACTCCATCCTTCCACCTCCAGTTTGGTCTCCCACTTCTCCTCGTTCCCTCCACCTCTGACACATATATCCTCTTGGTCAATCTTTCCTCACTCATTCTCTCCATGTGCCCAAACCATTTCAATACACCCTCTTCTGCTCTCTCAACCACACTCTTTCTAATGAAAGGGTGATTAATGATTAGTGCATTCCTTGTGGTAAATAGATCTTGGGCATGAAAGGTATTTGGACGTATTGAAAACGATGTTTTTTGGTGATGGTTGATGTCCAAAGCGTAGACGGGTGAGTGTGACCTGTATTTGTCCTGGAGAGTGTGGTTTCTGATGGGTGTATGTCTGGTGCATTGAGGTGGAAGGCCAAATGTTTTTTTTTTTTTAAGTGCTTGTCGCGTCGATTCAGTGTGTATGTGTTTGGTCAGTGATGTATTTGTTAGGGGAAGGAAATCTATCAATAAAGATCACTAAAGTGAGAGCTAGGGGGTTCGTATTTTATCTTTTTTTTTAAATTTATTTCTGAGTGGAGGTTGGTGGCTGGTTGTGGGAGTGGTTTAAGTTGGAGGAGGAAGGAACCCAGAGCTGAGTGCCGAGCTGTGAGTTGAGATGGGATTATGCTGGGATGTCCTAGAGAGAGAGAGAGAGAGAGAGAGAGAGAGAGAGAGAGAGAGAGAGAGAGAGAGAGAGAGAGAGAGAGAGAGAGAGAACGTAGGTCGGTATCGAACGGGTGTGTGTGTGTGTGTGTGTGCAACGTTTGAAAAAAAGAAAATATTACGGTTGTGTGGCGTTGGTTGTCTAACCTCAACCATCTACAAGGCCACAAGCAAGCCCTCGGTGCCCAAACCTGCTTGCATTCCCTCCCTCCCTCCACACAGCTCGCCCGCTCCATTGCCAAACCTCGTCGCTCCAACCAACAAAAACCAAGACGCTTTAAAGTTTACATGACAGTGTAGTGCCTCTGAGCTACGGAAATTACTAATGATAAAAACGAGGATATATATGTGACCTTTATATGCGTTATGTCAATGTCTTACGTATACTTTCATTGCTTTCGTGGGAGTGAAAGAGAGAAAAAAAATAACCTATTTCTTCATTCGTTGATTGCCACCTTTCAACTCCGGTTCACTTTATTCATTTCGGTGTTTTGATAATCGGTTTTATTATACCATTTCTCCATCTGACGTAAATCAAGTGTAATGGCACCTTAACCTTCATACAATATTCGTTCATGCCTAATAACACTCCTAGTGCGAACATGGATGCCAGAATATTGCGAAAGATGTTGAGGTGGGGGTGTGGGAGGCAGCGGTGGGGCCCCATGATGTAAAGGGATTCAATACTCATTCCCGCTGCCAAACATATTCCACACACCCATTCACTACCTTATATTTCCACCTGTGTTCAGGGGAGGATCCGGTACTTCTAGGGGGGGTTGTCACCCACCCTAGCTTTTGTTTTCCGTGGCTAGGATGTGAGGAGTGATCCTCACCCTTACTACATATATGAATCATAAGTGAGGAGAGAATATACATCGATGTATATATATATTGTACAATGCCAGAGCTACTAGGTGTGGATTACTTCATATCAGAAACTACGTGAATGAATTGATGGCAGAGGCCATATAAAAAAAAGGGGGAGGGGGATGGTTGTTTTCTCGGTGTATGAGAGAGAAGGGGTAGGTCTAGGTAGGCCTGCTTTCTAAAAAAAAAAGGGGGGTTCCATACCCCCTGGATTCGCCCATGGATCATCGCCATTCCTCTCCCAAGCCAACACCCATTCATGTCACTCCTTCACCCCCTTCAGTCTCTCTCGGTCACCGCCCAACATGTGTTGAGAACCGCTATTAAATCATATTAAACCATTACTCTCGAACACCGTAACTTATATAAAAGATCACGGTGTTTTGCAAGGAAGGAACTATACAAACCAGTGACTCATATTTTTCATGAGGTGTTCCATTTATTCCCTAATCATGCCATCTGTACAGTTTAATGGATGATTTCAAATTCTCACTCCATCCACTCAAGTATCACTAGTCAAATAACAACATTCTCTCTCTCTCTGTCATATATATATATATATATATATATATATATATATATATATATATATATATATATATATATATATATATATATATCCTATGAGTCCACGGGGAAAATGAAACACGATAAGTTCCCAAGTGCACTTTCGTGTAATAATCACATCATCAGGGGAGGCACAAGAGAGAAATATAAGTCGGTTGATATACATCGAAGAGACGAAGCTAAGACGCCATTTGGTAAACATGCGATTATCCAAGACAATCGCATGTTTACTACATATATATATACCATCGATCACCTTTTGAACATTACTCGTGTGAATCATCTTTCGAATCCACAGAATTATTGTCGAAAAGCTGTGTTATGTACGTCAGCCACGTCCGAGGCCACATGTACCTTTTTGTTGCATTTATTTTTGCAAGGGTGTTGGGGGCAGGGGGGTTGTAGCTTAGCCCAGCAGGCTGGCAAGGTCAGAGGCGCCTAGCAGCTCCCTAGCTCCCTAGGGTCCGCTGGCTGCCTACGTACCTACCTAGCTGGCCTTGGCTGGTGGGGGCTAAAAATATTGTGGGGCGTCATGCATCTTCACCCGAGAGAGAATAATTAGGATCTATTTCTTTTGACTTGGGATCTTCTAGATGATCTATTTCCTTCCAGGATAATATGTAGTCGATAGACTATGCTCCAGGGCTTATCTGTACGGTGAGGGAAGGTAACGCAAGGAGGAGGGGGGAAAAAAAGAGAAAAGAAAAAAGAATGAGGCGATGTTTGCTCAAAGCATTTTGATGGATCGTGACCTGGGTCAAAAATTCACACGGGGAAGTAGGTCAATGTTTGGGAAAGGGAGAATTGGCTTCTGGGGAAATTTTGACTGGGAGGAAACCATAATGCTTGGGAATTATCACATTAAGTACTTGAAGTTCATTTATGTAATGTGAATTGTTGTTTCTTGCATAAACTATAGAAATTTGCCTTAGGGGATACATTATAGATAAAGGATTTAGTACATGAAGTTCAGTTATGTAATGTGAATTGTTTCTTGCATAAACTATAGAAATTTGCCTTAGGGTATACATTATAAATAAAGGATTTAGCACTTGAAGTTCATTTATGTAATGTGAATTATTGTTTCTTGCATAGCTTATAGAAATTTGTCGAGGGGAATACATTATATAGGAAAATATAAACAGAAACATAATAAGGATGATTTATTCCTTTATGTATTTCATTTATTATTTGGAGAGTATTTAAAGTTCTTCAATGGGGTCCATTAGAAAAAATAAAATATCACTGGCTCTTCGTATTATGCCAGACTTCAGACACAGTTCTTGGATGCAATTGTCATTGGCTGGCCAAGCTGTGCCATTCTCCATGTATTTATAGATTAAACGAACATTACCATAATGTTCTCTTAGCTAGATCACAGCCACAAGTGTGCTCTTTCGACAGTTTCACCTGAGTTAACAGAGAACAATGAAGAACTCATCTGGACTATGCATCAAAAGTCTCCATGAAGTGGGGAGGGGGCTGTAAAAGCCACCAGACCTGTAGTGACCCGTAATCTTACACAACGAGATTAGAGTCGGCCCTTAGGGTATAAACACCGTCCCACGATTTCTGGCAATACATGGACACATTCTTAGGCAAGAGAGAGAGAGAGAGAGAGAGAGAGAGAGAGAGAGAGAGAGAGAGAGAGAGAGAGAGAGAGAGAGAAGAAGTAAGACCACGGCTGCCGTCTCCATCCATCATCCCCCCCAAACACATCAAGGGGAGGCTTCCCCCAGATAAACCACCTTTATATAAATGGTAAGAGATTTTGAACGCTGGACAAACCGCAAACCTCGAACTCTCTCACGACAGACATGATCACCGCCAAAGTCATCTGTCCCAGAAACAGAATGGATCACAGGCTCTGTACGCCATCTGGAAAGGAAGATGAATAAGTAGGGGAAAACGCGCAGTAAACAAGCCTGCATTTCCATTCTGCAAAAAGAAAACAAAAATAAACTCGTATACGTCTCCCACCAGCTCGGGGGATTATGCAAACCCAAGCACCGTCTCAGCGAACAGAAGAAGTAGGTTGTTCACGAGCCTGGCTAAGTTTTTCATGTGCAGGCAGGCTAGGTTGCCATGCTGGCTAGCTTGCCATGCAGGCTAGGTTGGTTACGAACAGGTTAGGTTGGTTACGAAGAAGCTTGGTTGCCCAGTAGGCTAGGTTGGTTACGAACAAGCTAGGTTGCCCAGCAGGCTAGGTTGGTCACGAACAAGCTTGGTTGCCCAGCAGGCTAGGTTGGTTACGAACAAGCTTGGTTGCCAAGCAGGCTAGGTTAGTCACGAACAAGCTTGGTTGCCCAGCAGGCTAGGTTGGTCACGAAGAAGCTAGGTTGCCAAGCAGGCTAGGTTGGTTACGAACAAGCTAGGTTGCCCAGCAGGCTAGGTTAGTCACGAACAAGCTAGGTTGCCGAGCAGATAGGTTGCTCACGAGCAGGTTAGGTTGCTCACGAATATTAGCTAGGTTGCCAGGTAACCTAGGCTGCTCACGAATAGGCTAGGTTGCCAGGTAACCTAGGCTGCTCACGAATATTAGCTAGGTTGCCAGGTAACCTAGGCTGCTCACGAATATTAGCTAGGTTGCCAGGTAACCTAGGCTGCTCACGAATATTAGCTAGGTTGCCAGGTAACCTAGGCTGCTCACGAATAGGCTAGGTTGCCAGGTAACCTAGGCTGCTCACGAATAGGCTAGGTTGCCAGGTAACCTAGGCTGCTCACGAATAGGCTAGGTTGCCCGGTAAACTAGGTTGCTCACGAATATTAGCTAGGTTGCCAGGTAACCTAGGCTGCTCACGAATAGGCTAGGTTGCCAGGTAACCTAGGCTGCTCACGAATAGGCTAGGTTGCGCTCACGTCCAGCCAGGATGGTCCGTATGTCGTACAGACACTGTATAGACGTCTAGGAAGCACCCAGTGAGTGTGGGGGTCTGCAAGGGTCTTCTGCTTGTGGTGAGGGGGGGAAAGTGCCCTCCCTCCTCCTTTCTTTACGGTGATGCATATTCCTCCCATCAGTGAAATTATATATATATATATATATATATATATAATATATATATATATTATAATATATATATATATATATATATATATTAGATACAATGAAAGTGGACTAGGAAAGTTTGCTTTCTTAATTCCTCCTTCCCCTGTCATAAATGGGGCCTTACCTCCTCCTCCTCCTTCACCGATGATGCAGTCTTCCTCTCCTCCCCCCTTTTAGCCACTTGGTAAACCCTCCTTCCTCCCCCTTTTTAGCCACTTGGTAAACCCTCCCTCCTCCCCCTTTTTAGCCACTTGGTAAACCCTCCCTCCTCCCCCTTTTTAGCCACTTGGTAAACCCTCCCTCCTCCCCCTTTCTGCCGACGTAACCCATGACCCCCACAGTTATGACTTGGGTCCCGCGTACCCCAAGCAACTTTCATATATGTACACCACTGGTCTGTGCTCATCTCTCTCTCTCTCTCTCTCTCTCTCTCTCTCTCTCTCTCTCTCTCTCTCTCTCTCTCTCTCTCTCTCTCTCTCTGTGCGAAGAAATCAAACGATAGAAAGAGAAGGAAGTATTTGAGGTAACACAATGTGTTCTACTGACAGTTTATCGCTCGGTAAAGCAAGACAGTTTATCAGAATATATTTTTTGTTCGACAGGAGTGTAAAGTAAACAAGTTTCTTGTGGTTTAAGGTACACCACTTGCTCATAGCTTATCACTGCATAGTTTCTGCTCCTCCGGTGACGAAAACTGACAACTTTGTGACTTAATGAATAGATCTTGATTTAGAAATCATTCGATATCAGTTTTGATGCCAGGGAGCTGTGCTGAATGGAGAATAATGCTTCCCGGCAACTTTTTGCTCCCTCGGCGGGTGGCGCGACAGTGGGCTCCGGGAGGGGGAGGAGCTGGGTTGGAACCCCCAACATACTCCTTGTTTAGAGAGATGCAGTTGTGCTGCTGCTGCGCTGTCTCAAAATCGAAGGTATCGGAGTGAATGGAGAGAGGTCATTATAGAGTGGGATTACTGTCATGCAGTGTCCTGAACGTAGATTTATGTTAGCCAGTGGGGGATCATTTTGCGACCCTTTGAGTATGACAAGTGTTGGTCCTTGACCAGAAAAGGTTAGGTGTAATGACCTGACCTTTTGACCTGACCTGTACATGTCTGGCTAAAGTCCAGCAACATTAAACCCAAGGGTCGTACCGTCGCCTTCAAGGATCTAACGAAGCGTTGGTTCAAAATGGAACTAAACATGTCACCATTTCTCTTTGCAACACATCTCTCATAGTAATCTAATGTGGGTATGATAAGAAATCTATAAACTACCTTAGGTTCATTTTATCAAGTGATTAAACTCAGAAAAAGTTTGTCTGGCCTGTTGTGTGTTTACCATGTAATCTTTTAACTGTCCGTCAGTGCTGGTGTCATGGCCCAGACGAAGAGAAGTTTTACCACAAGTTTCGTTCGTTTTGATACAGTTTCGTCTGGTTATGACTAACGGCATATCTGAAGTTACGTAAAGCTGGTACGATAAGAGAGGTTCAGTGGGTATAATCAATTTTTGATTCTTTGAGCGTGTCTTCGCCACAAAGATACTGAAGAAATTCGTGGTGGGAGAATGCAGTAACCCTCTGTGATGGAAACATAGTTTCTTATAATTTCCTTCAAGTGGTCTTAAGATAGTAAAAGATTCATGAATAATGCAAAACGGTGGCTTGTTGTTGATCAGGTCGTGTGAGGCGGGAGCTTAGGCTAGCACCGTAGTGCTGGGGAAACAAAGTGTGAAGAGGGTGAGAACTTGGTCGAGTTGGGAGGAACCTCAGAATTAGGTAAGCGCTCCCTCCCTCCCTGTCCGCCTTTGCTACAGTGTTCCCAATGGCCAGCACACACCCAGGCGGTGAGGCTGGTCGTGTATTTGGTCACGTTTGAGCTGTCATTTTTGCGCTCTTCGTTTGGCGACTGTGGCCTTCTTTTATTTTCTTCATCCCTGGAGCACGACAATGTCTGCCTTGCGTACGATGGCTTTGGTCCAGGACCTGACTGTCAATATTAAGGTATAGGTTAAGATGGCCGGGATCACCACCCTATTCTATGATCGTAATGTCGTCTTACACACACAAAAAAGGGGTTAATCTACATGTCTGAAGGAGGTTAGATTCGATAAGATTACATGAAAAGGACCTTGGTGATCTAATCAGCTTCAAATTCACCACTTATCTCCCCAGTGGCTCTCGTTTTCTACCCCACTTCCCTCCCACTCCTCCGATCTAGGGAAATACCTGATCTTCCTCCTCCTCCTCTCCCCACACACAACTTTGCTGCCAGATTACCCCCAACCCACTTCAAGCATCTTCAGAACCGCGCCATCTGTGACGTGTTTCCGGGCTGTTCACACTGCTATGGGAACCAAAGTGACTTTCAAAAGCATGGGTCTTTTCGAAATGGAATTCAGGGAAAAGCGAAAACTACGTCGGGATCTTTTTTGGGGGGCTATTTCGTGAGGGGTTGAGAGGGTTCCATGGGTTAGGGGGTAAGGGACTGAGAGGGTTCCATGGGTTAGGGGGTAAGGGACTGAGAGGGTTCCATGGGTTAGGGGGTAAGGGACTGAGAAGGTTCCATGGGTTAGGGGGTTATTTCGCAAGGGAACTGAGAGGGTTCCGTGGCTCCAAAAACTTTGAAAACCCCCTGACTTAATGATGGTTCGTCTCTTGCTCTCCTTTATCTTCATACCTCCAACCTAATAGTTAAATATAATGGTTCCTCTCTTACTCTCCCTTTACTTCATACCTCACCTAGCAATAGTCTTAATCACTGCAACTGGGGAGAGCCAGATATCACATTGGTTACCGAGCATGTTTCGACATTACGCACACCTTGATTAGAATTTTATTAACTAACTCCAGTGCAGTAGAGCCTCCTCATTAAAAGAGAGCCATTAGAAATCACTCGTTAAATATTTGATTCTTATATATGTATATTTTCATAATTGACAGTTATAACAAAATGGGTCGATGCTAGGTTTACGCTTACAGCGAAATGATGCTAAATTTTCATTTTAATGGAGATGGATCCTTAGCTTCCGGATGAGATTTTTTCATTAACTTCTTTTCAAGGTGGCTTGTGGAATATAGAGGCAATACGTCAGGTCTTTGTGCTTTCAAGTTTATCATTTGGCAGATATTTCTGGTATTTCCAAAAGTGTAAACGTTGAAGTTCGTCCTCCAGTTACACCCGTTTTCTTTTTAGAATTTGTCAAAACAAATTAGCATTCAAAATTGAGTAAACAAACTCCAAACACCAGAATTATTCTCCCCCCAAGTAAATATGGTTTTTCTTGTTCTCTCTAAATTCTTCCAAGTGTAGATATAACCTTAAGAATGAAAAAAGCTTAAACAATTTCGCTCCCAAAGCAATAAAACCACATCCGTAGTTAAAATTAGCTATTCCTCCACCAGCGTAAAACCAAAATTAAAACCCAATTTTCCATTAAAACTTCAAAAATATACGCATGAGATGATTGCCATCCCTAAAACCCTTAAAATCACTTTAAATCTCTCTCCTAAATGAACCACAGGAAACTGGGTTAAGCCACTGGAAAGCGATAAAGACATATTCATTATCGTAAGCAAAGACTAGTTAAAACAAGTATTGCATCTCTCAATGGAGCATTTTTACAAGATAAATTCTAAGTTTTGGCAGTTGAATATGTTTACTCCACCGTGGGGTAGTGGTCAGCGTCACGATAATACGGTAGATAGGATCGGCCCGTTTGAGTTCGAATCGTGGGGCGTGGTAAAGGCTTACTTCCGCCCCTCGTGTTCATCTGCTCCTCAGGCTAGTTGATGAATATGTACCAAGGATGGAGTGAAGGTGTGTGTGTGTGTGTGTGTATGTGTGTGTGTAAACTTATACAGAAGTGAATACATGATTCATGTATTCAGGGGATAAGGGACGAGGCAACATGAGTGTAAAACTTTCTCCATATGAAACAAAATATCATAACCCTCCCTGTTTTCTACAACCAGGAATAACCATACACTCCTCCCTCACAACCCTCAACCTAACTCATAACCTGGAATAAGAACGTACTTCCCTTAACAACTCCCACCCTTCCCCCATAACCAGAAATAACACGTTTTTCCCCTTTCACAACCACCCACCCACCCACCCACAACCCCTTTTTGATAATCCATGGAATATTCTTTGGCCAAAGCCTTCGAGAAACAGCCATTCACACCTTGACAAACCTGCTTTCATCCACGGTTTCCAAATATCCTTAAAAGCATACGTATATATATATATATATATATATATATATATATATATATATATATATATATATATATATATATATATATATATCCCTAGGGATAGGGGAGAAAGAATACTTGCCACGTATTCCCTGCGTGTCGTAGAAGGCGACTAAAAGGGGAGGGAGCTGAGGGGGGGGGCTGGAAATCCTCCCCTCTTTTTTTTTTTTAATATTCCAAAATAAGGAACAGAGAAGGGGGCCAGGTGAGGATATTCCCTCAAAGGCCCAGCCCTCTGTTCTTAACGCTACCTCGCTAACGCGGGAAATGGCGAATAGTATGAAGAAGAATAATATATTAATATATATATATATATATATATATATATATATATATATATATATATATTGCGCTTATGAATGATTTTCCCTGAGAATTGCTTACTGTGGACTGCACGGGTCATTGCAGAACTCACAAAGAACAGACAATGGGTGAAAATGTTTACGTACATCAAATCTACCATTTTTAAAAGGCGGGACAGAAATATTGTTCTTTTTTGATCAACGGCGGAGGAATGAGGGCCTTCCTTAATCCCTCCGCCTGTAGCCTAAGTCCCTATAGCGTCGCAGGTCACCCTGAAAATTAGATTTAAGATCAACAGGACAAGTTTGCATGCACCACTGTCGTGTCTTATTACCCTCATATATCCATTTGCGTCGTGAACTTACTGGCGTCTGGCGAAGAAGATAAAAGAAACGGGTTGTAGACTTACAAAACAAATAGGCGAAAGAATGAAATCATCTGCGATTATTTTTGAAGACAATGAAAGGAGATGGAACACGGCCAAAACAGCCAAGCTCTGCTGCCACCACACTAACCACAACCACAACTTCTTCGGCTATTTTGCACCTCCCGATCGCCATCGACCAAGACTCTCTGTTGATCACACACACACACACACACAATCACAGTCTCTCCCACACATACAGTGAGGTTAATTCTTGAACCTTCGCTAAGGAGGTTTTTGAAAGACATCTGCTGGTGTGAGGAGGGAGGGAGAGGTTGAGGGTGTGTTTTCCCTAGGCTGGAGGCCGAGTCATCTGCTAGACGGGTCTTGTACCTCGCCATGTCTTGGGCTCAGAGACGACATCGCTCCTCGCCTCCCACCACCCAGACTGGGTCAGCTCCTTGAGACCAGCAAACATTTGGAGTCACGCCTTAGACACCAGCCGCCCTCATAGTCTGCAGACGTTAGGTGTATTTTCGTAGATTCGTTTCCCCAAATTAGTAGCGTCCACGAAGTTCGAGCTGACATTGCAGACCCCTTATCAGAGCCATTCATAAATGTGGGATAGAGAAGCAGGGTGGGCCCATGGCTGGTCCTTGTTACGTCGAGCCATTTTGAGGCTTGAATTTAAATCACTGCTCTTTATTTAAGGCCAGTCAGCCTATCTCCTAACCATCTATTCTCTGTGGCTTAACTTGTGATAGTAACCTTTGATGTGGAACTTTGTTGGGTGATGTTTAAGAAACTGGATAGGATACATGAACTGCATTACTTGCATCAAACCTATCGATCATGTCATAAAAAAAAAATATAAGCAGACATGATTTGTATCATTCACTCTACTTACAAATGCAGAGGAAAAACCACTTAGAAAATTGTGAAAACCTTTGCCATGGTTTCGTTGTTTTGTGCCAAGTCACCATTTTCTGTAATTGATGGAGTAATTGATTGGGCAATGACTCTCTTATTAGTCTTAACTATTCAACTAGCGTTTCCTTTTTACCAGTTTCAGAAGTGGACGCTTCCAACTGACATGTAGGTGGACATGTAAATAATTGCCTCGTACTATGAGTTTCTGACGTGTTACGTTCATAGAAAACGAGTGTGCTTTCTCACGTCGCCCCCCCTCCACCACTTCGGCGTCGTTTCGGTAGACGGTTTGTGTGTTCCCTCCTCTTCAGCAGGATTGTTCAACATATGGAACGATTCACTAGTTAGAGTGGTAGAAATCAGGGCTGTAAGATACGTTTTTAAGAAGAGAAATGATAGCTAATTCGCTTCAAATTCACGACTTATTTATATTCTCTGCACCTCACTTATCACAATGGCAATTTGCAGGTTATTCTCAGAATTATCTGTATACCTCCTAACTTCTGGTTATCTTCCACTATCACAAACAGCCTTGAAAGGTCGCATTGGTTTGTTGATGCCAGAATTACTTTGTGTTGCATTGAAATCAACGACACATTGTTCCATTCTAGTTTTGGACGCCCGACATTGTGTAGGACCAATGTACAAGGAGGTTCAGCTCAAGTTTTGAACGCCGAACATTTTCAGGGACTTGAGTTAGAATGATTTAAGTAAATACGAGATTACGGAGTCTTCAATAATTTCCACTGTAGCTCTTAATTTGGAACACCAACCTTTCCTTAACTGCAATACAGCACAACAGTGTTTGAGGAACGGCAAAAAAAAAGTCTTAAAAACAAGGCCTAGTTAACATTACGCTCAAACGTACGGTTAACAAAATAATGAAAATATATATATATTACAAACGGGGAAAAAGAGATGTAGATGTAGAAGGCCATGAATTAGTCTATTTACTTTGTAGAAAGATGTAAGGCATTGCCGGCCAGCTAGGCCTCTGGCCAGAGGCGGTGGCTAAGCCAATCAACGCTGTGGCAACATCATGTCACACATGTGTGGGGGGGCCCCAAGCCACAGCTGCCTTCACTACACACACCCATTTCTACGTCATCGTAACCCCTTAACCATAATGGTCCTACCCTTAAAGGCCAGATTAAAGGGTAGGCCATCATACATAAGAGACGACCTCCCACCCACTTAAAACCATCGTTCGTTTTTCGATAGTTTTTTCATTGTAGGTCATTTGATTTGCCCCTTTTTCCTCTCCCCGTTGATCATGGGTGAAAATTTTGATTATCTAACGATTGATGGTTCATTGAATTAGAGGGTAATCCTGCCTATTAGTTTAGTTTCTTGTAGATTTTATTTATGATAAGGTAGATAGGCTAACCGA
This sequence comes from Panulirus ornatus, assembly GCF_036320965.1. Taxonomy (NCBI): domain Eukaryota; kingdom Metazoa; phylum Arthropoda; class Malacostraca; order Decapoda; family Palinuridae; genus Panulirus; species Panulirus ornatus. The sequence goes on along the minus strand of NC_092240.1, from coordinate 50,776,734 downwards.
AATCCTCACCACACAGGAAACATGAAAATTCATCCTATCCAAAAACTATTATGCTTGATTTATTTTCTTATAAAGATGTAATTAAACTAAAGTTTTCTTAAGGAAGAAAATTAAATTTTGCATTTTTTTTTACCGCACTTTATGCTAATTAATTGTGCGCTTCTGCCCATCATTGTAACATCGGAGATACAGTGTGATTAAAAGTTAATTGATGGTATTTCATAACGTATAGCAGCTTAGCAAGGGATTAATTAATGATATTTCTTACGTATAGCAGCTTAACAAAGAATTAATTGACGATATTTCATAACGTATAGCAGCTTAGAAACAACTTGGGAGTTTTTATTCCAGTGAAACATTTGTAATGCATGTATATGTAAATGAAATTTTGTGATAAACTCATCTTCTCTCTTCCTTCCTCTCTCTCTCATAATATATATATATAATAATAATATAATTATATATATATATATATATATATATATATATATATATATATATATCTCGGGGGATTAAAATTGTTTGAGTGATTTCGATGATATATTGATTGATCATTATCATCATAACAGTTTAATGGGGGCTATTACCCTCCTCCTAGGATACGTTCTTAATGGCCATCAGTCTAAGGGTTCCCTCAGGTCAGCTGAAGGGCCTTGAGGTTATTAACTTGACCATGCCACACCCACACTGGTGTTACGTTAGCCTAGTGAGTGGGCAGTTACGTGGTGGATGGGCGCCACCCAGCGTGTGTCACACCGCTGCTCACCAAGTCCTGGTGACACACTATCTCACACACTCGACCCGGGTTGATATAGCTTGTTTCCAATCAGCCTCGCTCAATATCATGTAGTCTTCTTAGCCAAATATCGTCGACATGTTCCTTCCTTCCCAGAGGGGAGGAAAAAAATCCCTGGAGGCAAAATTATTTTGTTTCATTGCAGATGTGTAATAATGGTAGGGAGTTATATCGCTTTCCTCCGTAATTTACTAGATTGAAAAAAGGTTTTAAGAATTTATTATGAATAATACTTGATGCAAACCACGTTTAAGTTTCCTAAAACGTGGTCTAATTTTTTCTTTCACATTTCCTCTTCGATTCTCTCAAATTCGAGTGTGTGTTGGACATCTACGCTAATGATATTGTTAGTGAGGTGGTCAAACCTAGCTTGATGGTAAAGTGGTCATTTCATTCATGAGGGAGACACAGCGAGTGTATGGTAAAGCACGCAAATTATCGTTTAAAGTCTCATCAGGGGAGACACAAGATGTGATTATTACACGCAAGTGCACTTGGAGAGTATCGTGTTTCATTTTCCCCGTGGACTCATAGGAATATCTTGATCACGCGCAAAATTGTGATCCTTTCCAATAAAATATATATATATATATATATATATATATATATATATATATATATATATATATATATATATATATATAATATATATATATATGGACAGTCGCATGTTTACCAAATGGCGTCATAGCTACGTCTCTTCGATGTATATCAACTGACTTATATTTCTCTCTTGTGTCTCCCCTGATGATGTGATTATTACACGAAAGTGCACTAGGGAACTTATCGTGTTTCATTTTCCCCGTGGACTCATAGGAATATATGGGTGTGTGTGTGTGGTGTGTGTGTATAGGCCATTCTTCGTCTGTATCCTGGCGGTACCTCGCTGACGCGGGAAACAGCGATCAAGTATAATAATAATAATAATAAAATATGACGCCAAACGCTACTGATCCTTAGGCATTGCATGAGCCTCGGTCCACGCGGTTGGGTAGTGAGGGGTGAGTGTGTGTGTAGACTGCACTGCCAGACGGTGTTTGTTCTCTCAAGGTCAATCAAGTTCTCTCGCACTGACGAAAGTTTATGTATGTGGTCAAGGACTCTTATTTTAAGTCATCAGATCTCGTATTGATAGATTCTTTTTGATGGTGTTTTGATTATCCAAAAAGATTGTTTAAAAGAAAGAGGTTATTTTTCGTAAGATCTCTCGAGTCTTTTATATATATTTGTCGTTCGAGATACTACGTTGTTGATCGTGGTATACCCTGGTTCCAATTCACTCTCGCTGTAGGATAAAACCTTATTAAGTCGCCTTATTAACATTTCTCGATATTCATTATCAATATATCTGTTATATAAAACCTTATCACAAATTCCATTAGAGTTTTTTGCAATAGATTCCGTTGTTTCCTTATTCATGGCGCAAGGGGTCGCTTGGTGATCTGCGTCAGATATCGTCATGAATTCGTTTTAAAATTCGCCCTAATTTATGCTGCACATGGCTCTATCTCACGGCAGACACCACCACTACATCTGTTTTAGGAGGTGGGAGGCGAGGGTGAGGCTCTGTCTACACAGGGGAAGAAAATTAATGTTTTAAGGCATTGTATCAGCATATGTTTGTGCGTGATCTTCCTCAAGGGTTTTTTTACAGGTCTGCATTAATAGAAGACATATATTGGTCAGGTCAGGTCAGGGTAGGGTCCTGCATTTGAAGCTAGGGAAGTCACCATATCTGGCAGGTAGTTTTCAAACACCCAGTCAGGGGTGGTTGGCACTGCATTAGCTTACTGTTGTCATGGATGTTCAAGGCCATTTTTCGTCGTGGGTCAGGGCGGGACCAGCTTGTCTCTAAGGGGGGTGTGTGTGTATATATACATGCGTTTCCCCACACTGTGATATTGTCAAAATATATATATCTACACTAAAGGTTATTATATTCGTTTGGTACGTTGTATGATAGTGTGGTTCCGCTGTTTCATTTTCCGTTCATGTTAGATGAGGGAAGGCCACGGGCGATTGAAACCCCTAATCAAAGCCATCTCATTAAGGTTGTATTTTACTGTATATGTATAATGTAGTCTGAGCATGGTGGCCCAATTTATTGAGATCACTTCTTTAATGTGGGTGAACAGCGTGGTGGACTGTGGCCCATCTGCCACAACTAGGATTCAAACCGAGTCCCTTCGTATACTTTTTAATTTAATCGACCAAAAAAAAATAAAAAGAAATATTCATATCGAAAACATGATTAAAGAGAATCCATGCCTTGATATTCTTGATTAAACATTGCTTGAGCTGGTCTGCCTGAGGTGAGGAAACGTGATGTGTAGCAATGAACTGAAGGTGATGGTAAATGTTAAATGCATCAAGCAGGAGGGATGGTGAGGGCGAGGTTGTGTGTGTGTGTGTGAGGGAGGTGGAGGATCTCTTGAGAACCGGTACTGAAAACCTGTTGTGTGTGCTTGCTTTTAGGAGTTTCTAAAGAGAAAGCCACGTCGATTCGTCGTATTAATAATTTTAAGACATTTATTATTTATAACTCTCTCTCATATATATAAGCGTAGAAGAGATGTCATTTAAGAGTCTTTGCAATGATTGACAGTTTTGATGATTTGGTTTTGAGATAAAAAGAGAAACTCGCTTACTTTTCAACTACAGTAATATTTTGCCACTATCAGTTGCATTACCGCTTCTACGTTACAATTGTGATCAAATAAGTATTAAAGTCTTTTAAGAGTTTACATAAATCTAAGTTTGGCCTTAACTCTTCAACAGTTGATAATTACAGTATATATATAATTTTATATACATCCACTGTATGTACATTTTTTTAATCAAGCCAGGGGAGCAATTTCAGTGCTTGCCATTGACCATATTTCCCTTGGATACACCCCTGGAGTACATTCACAAAGCATCACTTGTGTTCTTGCACTCAAGTCTGATAACCCAGGCATATGTCTGCGTTGGTGACGTGTTGCAGATAACGGGTTTATTTAGGAAGTTCAAGGCAGCTGTGCTCTGATATGACACATCACGTCACATTGCAAGACACCCCCAGTATTCCTTTATCAGAGCAAGGCTGCCTTATCTTGTCACCATGTTTGGTGTCATAGTGGAATATTGCATTAACATGTGAGTGTCACTTCTAATCAAATCAACCCTCCGGCAAATACACATTTAAGCTGTTCTATATAACTGGACATCATTTTTGATACAGCTTAACTGAATGTTTACGGACACCAGAAAGAATGTTAAAGGTGTTCATTGTGTTATGGTAAACAGTCCTGTTTTGGAGCTAGGTTTATATGCATTAAAAGTCTGTCACACACACACACACACACACACACACCTATTAAGGATCAATATAATGGTTGCAGATGGATAACGGATATCTGTTGAAATCAGGCGAAAATAAGAACCAAGTTTTTTCTTCTACTTTTTTAAGTGAGGCCTCTGAGATCAGCATGTAAACCTCTTCTACAGTATTGCTTGAGGTTGTATTTATATGTATAATCTTTGACATAAACTCTTGGAACAGAAAAGTACGACCCAAAACCAGCGGTTGTGAACCAAATTAAATTATTTCTCCCGTGTTGTAGAAGCGTTCACTCGGTAGTACCTGTGGACACCTTTCCCCCATCTGTTTATTAAGGGAAAAGTGACTCTCAGAGGCGTCTAGTTGTGTTGGAGAGCTAGTCTTGCCATAATGGGGTTTCCACTGCACAGATATAGTAATGTCAGACCTGGAACCCATAAGATTTTCACGTCTTCAGGCAACAATTTACGACAGCACGTTTGTGAAAGCGTAGCATTACTTAATCATTTCTTGTTTTCAAAGCATCCTAAAGGCAATTATGATTCACGTCTTCACGTTATAAAAGAAATATACCTTCAAAGATCCTTTTGAATTTCACTCATCTCTTCTCACACTGTCCATATTCTTCCATGGACGTATTGGGCTAAACAACACTAAGTCATTCTCCCACAAATTATCTATTTTAGTTATAGAAAAGATCACAATTATTGACTGGGAGAGAGAGAGAGAGAGAGAGAGGTTAATATACCCTTATTTCTTATATACAAAAAAAAAAAGGGTAATTTAATCTTTGATTATCGGAAACTGTTTCCAGCCTTGATGGATTATGGGATAATATTTTTTTTTTTTTTATTTTTTTGATCTATTTACTCCTCTGTCCCTCAGGATTTTTTGTCTTTTACAATGACAATGCTTTCGCAGGAATTGGATCATGTGATTAGATCTCTCAGGATGGCATAATTGTCTATTAATACTGACGATCTGTATTACAATCTTAAGTCGTTGCTGTGTGGCAGAGGGTCGTGGTGTGGCCAGCAGGAGGAGCCAGCTAGCATGGCAACAAGGTTATTACAAGGACGTGGGTTTAAGAGGGAGGGTGTACTTGTGTTCGCCCACTTTACTGCAACACAGGCTAGTGAATGTGTGTGTTGTGTTGTGTTGTGTGTAGTGTGTGTTATGTGTGTGTCTAGTGCCATCATCATCCCCTTGTGGATGCTGTTCATCTCGTCAGTAGACGTCATAGCGTTTGTAGTGGAGCATTGCATCCTCTGTAATTGTCAATAACAATAACAACAACACTTGTTTACGATCATTTCACAAAGGTAATTCGTATATAGTTGATTTCTATGACATTAAGTCTGACTGGCTGTTCGCCCAGTCTTGTGATAAGCTCTTATGTGACTCACATAATACGTTATAGAAGGTTAGATATACATAGATAGCACCCTGATTAGGAAATTTAATACTTTTGTAGTTTCTACGACAGAAAAGTCTTTTGATTTTGAGTAATACATACGACCTTATCTAACCTAAGTGTATATATATATTTTATATATATATATATATATATATATATATTATATATATATATATATATATATATATTCCTATGAGTCCACGGGGAAAATGAAACACGAAAAGTTCCCAAGTGCACTTTCGTGTAATAATCACATCATCAGGGGAGACACGAGAGAGGAATATAAGTCAGTTGATATACATCGAAGAGACGAAGCTAGGACGCCATTTGGTAAACATGTGATTCATATATATATATATATATATATATATATATATATATATATATATATATATATATATATATATATATATACAGAAAATTTCGTAAGTTCTATGTAGCGTAAACTATCAGCTCTGTGTGTACTGCAGTAGCCCAGATTTAGAACACTTCCGCTTGGCACAGTTTATATAATTCTGCCATAGTGACAAGACTTAGGTGGTTTGTTGACAAATATTCCTTGCAACATTCTCCCTCCAAACGAATGCTCAAATATACTTAGATGTAACTCATGGTAGAACTGGAGGAATAAAAGAAAATAATCTATTGCTATAATTTTCACGTTGTGGCAAAGTTTAGTTCTTGTAAAGCTCAGTGTTTATGTACTTTTGTGTAATCGACAACTGAACGAGAATATATATATATATATATATATATATATATATATATATATATATATATATATATTTTTTTTTTTTTTTTTTTTTTTCATACTATTTGCCATTTCCCGCGTTAGCGAGGTAGCGTTAAGAACAGAGAACTGGGTCATAGAGGGAATATCCTCACCTGGCCCCCTTCTCTGTTCCTTCTTTTGGAAAATTAAAAAAAAACAAGAGAGGGGAGGATTTCCAGCCCCCCGCTCCCTCCCCTTTTAGTCGCCTTCTACGACACGCAGGGAATACGTGGGAAGTATAATATTCCCTGGGGATAGGGGATTAAGAATACTTCCCATGTATTCCCTGCATGTCGTAGAAGGCGACTTAAAGGGAAGGGAGCGGGGGGCTGGAAATCCTCCCCTCTTTTTTTTTTTTTTATTTTCCAAAGGAAGGAACAGAGAAGGGGGATGGATGAGGATGTTTCCTCAGAGGCCCAGTCCTCTGTTCTTAACG